>NC_062518.1:24913296-25103296 GCF_022655615.1 Tachysurus fulvidraco | reverse complement strand
GTCTCCCTTGTCAGCACAGCTTCATTGCACACACCTAGCAATAAGTGGCATCATAATTAGCATCCACATCTTAAAACGCAAGGATCGGTTAATATCACTGCTGTTAAAAACCAGGCTTAGGTTCGATCTGTTTAGCCGAGTAATGAAATGTCAGGAAAAGGAAGGTGTGTAGTTTCTGCTGCTGCTGAGTAAAGCGGCATTATACATACCAGGAGCGCAGTGGAAGAAGAGAATATAAATGTGGAGTCTCCAAAGTGAATCAGCAAAATGTGATTCAAACAGATTCATTTTGGCTCTGTGTTCACACTGCACAAACCAAACTGGGAAGGTGTGTTATAGCTCCTGTCTCTGTTCCTCTCTCCTCTATCTGTTACCTAACTCTCTGCTTCTCTCTCTCTCTCTCTCTCTCTCTCTCTCTCTCCTCTATATTTATCCTGCTCTCTCTCTCTCTCTCTCTCTCTCTCTCTCTCTCTCTCTCTCTCTCTCTCTCTCTCTCTCTCTTTGTTTCTCCTAGCTATTGCATGTCTCTCTATCTTTTAGCTCTGTCTGCTTTCTCAGTTTTCCTAGCTCTCTCTATGAAAGTCAATATACACTTCATATCTAACTGAACATAACCGAACACTTATTTGTAAAGCCATGGCATCGTCTCATAACTAACTCATTAGAACTAATGTCTCTGAAAGAGATCCACTTTTCTGATAGTGTTTTGGGGAATCCATTGACAATTGAAAAGAATGTATATATATATATATATATATATATATATATATATATATAAACTCAAGATACTAGTAGACATCACTAAAAAGTGTTTCCTGTTAGGGGTTCTACATGAACCCTTTAAAGCTTCATAAACTTTTTAATTGGAGACAAAAACATTTGCTGCTCTAGATTTAACCAGTCGATAAAATTGACCAATTATTTTTCATTTAAGACCATGAATGGTGTTTAAATTGTAGCAAGCAACGCAACTTTCTAATGGATGAAAAATTCCTAACACGGACAGATAGAAATGCAGTAATACCTTTAATATTACTTATTGATTATCAAATTAAATTTTCACAACAGCCTGTCACAGAAAGGGGATCTATACATTTGAAGCAATTTCTGATAATGCCATCTTACCCCCGAGTGTGGCTGATACTAAGAAGTGCGTGCCGTATTTCTTGATAAGGTTTTCATGGATCTGCTGGAGTGTCGGCCTTCTTCCAAGTAGCCTGAGGTTGCGTAGGAATTCAGGAGACAGAGCCAGTGGACCCTTGAAGAAATCTCTCTTCTCTGTAGCCAACCTGTTCACTTTCCAGTGACTGAATTCCCTGCATGAGGGGAAAGCAAACAGGAGAAAAAAAAAGCACACAGATCTCATATTAAATTCAGCTGCGTTCAGGATTGTGATTCAATTGCATTGTGATTTTAGGGGAATGCTGCCAAGTATTAGTGTAGTGTGTATGCATGTAAATGTGTAGAAGCAAAGACTGGAATATCAGCAGAAACCAGGCTAAGCTCATATAAATATGCATCAAAAACATAAAGCTGAATATCAAGCTTTTGAATGTGTAGTGGGGTGAGCATGATACAGCTCTTTACAGTTTACAAGAATATCACAGATAGCAGTTATAACGTTTTGCTTTTTCGTTTGCATCGATATTTTACTCTATCGGCATCTCCAGGTATAGATCTAGAAAACATGCTCCTTGTACACAAGCTCAAAATGCAGCATCTGTAAGTAATATATTCTTCCCGAGTTGCCTTCAGGAAGATGGGATGCGTTGTATAGACAGACTGCAAGATCAGTTGTCATTAAAGTATAATCTCATTGTAATAGAACAGTGTATTTAGAGCTATTCTTTCTGATCTCAAAGAGTTCATTAGCAAGCAAGCAAGCCTGCTAGCCATGCATAAGCTAATGATGATTGATGGTCTTAATTAAAGAGCTTTAGCACCAACTGATTGCACCTTGAGTCTAGCTTTTAAAGAGAAAGCACCATCATAAGTAGATGGGCTAAAGAGAACCTCAACACTTAAATGCTGAAAATGTTGATCCCAAATATATTAAATGCACTTTAATTTGCATTTTACAGTGGTGGATCAAGTGGTTAAGAATCTGGGTTGTTGATGGGAAGGTTGGGGTTCAAGCCCCAGATGTTTATTGGCTACTACTAAAGGTTTATAGGACATTTCATTAAATCTACTACAGTAAATATGTACAGTTAAAATGAACCAAAACTACAAATATTTAATGTTAATTTACATTCATTTCGGACCTCTGATTTAGCTGACATGTACTGGCTTCTATCAACATTTTACATACAAATCTCAAACTTGATTAGTCACATGGAGTTGATTATATATTTTTTTAACTTTTCTCTAAGCTCAGCTCAGGTTCTGATACATTATCATATCTATAGTTTCAACTCCTTTGCTGGAATTTGAATGGAGAATGACAAAGTTAAAATACATACTGTATAAGCATCGATCTGGCTAGGTTTTCTGTGAGGAAAAGTTTAACCAAGGAGTTTGGGGAGTCAGAATATTCATTCTTTGCACTTTCCAGTTTCTTTGTAAGATGGCAATCTGTTTTATTTTATATTCTGCTTTGGGATGACTGATTGTACAATGTAAGAGATAACAGGAAAAATCTTGCTTCACAGACGATCCACAGTGTTATACCTAACAATATATCACTCATAAGTATGTGTTGTTCTTGAAACATAATCAGTGGAAAATTGATGCCTTTTAAGAAGGATAAAGCGCTTTGAGACAAGTCGTTACATGCAATTAATCCCCTTTGGAGTGGTAAGGTTTCACACCATCCTATCTTTGATATATCTGGATGTTGATGATGTTGATGTTCATGTTGATGCTGGAAATGGTGTTAGACTACACATCTCTGAACTGAGAGCAGCCTACAAACATGGCACAGTGAACTACAACACCCAAACTCCATCACAATCACCTTCTAAACACACACACACACACACACACACACACACACACACACACACACACACACACACACACACACACACACACACACACACACACACAGGTATTTGTAAAGTATACATGCTGTGTCATTTTGTGCCAGTCATTACAATGCCTTTGCCTTTCCTGTTAGTCTTTCTGGATTGACCGTGTTTCCTTTCCCGTTTTCTATATTGCCTATTCTAGTTCATGCTGTTTGTTCATTGCCTGTTTTTGGATTACGTGTTTGTCTTATTTGCCTCGGCGTGAACACTGCGCACTTGCACCTGCGTCCGCAACCATTTCCTGACAAGCACAGTCTGTTGTGGTTTTATTCCTTACCTCTAACCCGAAGCTAAAACAAGAATATTAATCAAACAGGATAGAGGGAGGACACACAATAGCCCTTAACTCTACTGCTGTCTAGTATCCTTTTAAGCAAAGTCTTTAGTAATTCAGCAGGGAAACTTACCTGCTTCATAAAATCATAGGTAATGTGAACATTTTGTATGTGAAAGATCTGAGACTGGAAGATCAACAGTGATATGTACAGTAGCTACTGTACCTTAGCTAAATATTGTGGTTGTTATTTTTTGTCATGAACAGTGCATTAAAAAAGAATGAACTTCAGTCATTAATTTTCTACCGCTTATCCGAAATTCTATCTTGTGACTATCTCAGGCGTCATCGGGCATCAAGGCAGGATACACCCTGGACGGAGTGCCAACCCATCGCAGGGCACACACACACTCTCATTCACTCATGCAATCACACACTACGGACAATTTTCCAGAGACTCAAACCCCCCATCCCTGGAAGTGTGAGGCGAACGTGTTACCACTAAGCCACCATGCCCCCCGAACTTCAGTCATTTCTAGTTAATTTATGTCAATAACTAAGCACCTTAGCTATCTTTACTAACTAACAAAAAATGTATAGAACATTTACTAAAGCATTCCAGGATGCACCACATTTTCAATTCAGTTACTGTTAATACTCTCAGTACTACATATTTCCCCTCAGTGAATAGTGTTCATAATAAAACGTTGTAAGGTTAAATCTCATACATATGCTGTATGTAATAGGCAAGAATTACTAACTGGAGAAGATAGTTTAGATTTTCAGCCTAACACTGCAGTTATTTGAGGTATGATTCAGTGGTGTGCGACTGAAGATGCTCAAGCAGCAATTCAAAAATAACATTAAGCAGTTTTCACTTCTGATAGGTTTTGTGTGCTGTTCACATCCACCTGAGCAATACAGAGAGAATGAGTTTGTAAGACAGAACTGCTGATCTGCAACATCGCGGTCCATCAGATAGAAACCGGGTCTTCAGACTTGCGTGTGTTAAGCTGTCAGTCAAAGGCATAGCTACAGTATGTTCCCTCTTTTGAAAACATTGACTTCTTCTCAAGACATAGAAATAATTAAAAAAAAATCACACAAGAATCTAGACCAAATAAAAGAAGATATAATTAGGGTGATTTTTTTATTAGCATCTTGAACTCAGACTCAGCTGTCATTAAAACCATGTGTTCAGGTCAGGTTTATACCGTGAGCCGTCTTTACAGAGCAGCTGGGAATAACAAATAATTAGACACTATTTCTCGTCTCCAGTGCATTCCCACAATGTTTGTACTCAGCAAGAAAATATGGGCCTAGTGACATCCATGCCTTCTCAAAAATGTTCCCTCTAGCAGAGTCTTACATTCTCCAGCTGCAAAGTTGCAAGACTTCATAAGCATGTCTCTCTTTCTTTTACTGTAATTAGAATGTTTCTTCTAAATAGGATAAACTATTGTGCAGTATGCCAAATGCTCGGAGCGTTCCTCCCATTGCCTTTGCATCAAGCTGAATAGTCGAGACTCCGTGTCTTCGCTGGAATTAAACTGAATCTCATTAATTGCTTGCTGGGAGTTTTTGGCATTGAGTGATTTAATAAGATTTTCTGCTTTAGTACCTCTGTGGTGTGCGATGAGAAGAACATAATAAAACACAAATTCCTCAGACATGAGGTAAACATGCATCTTGACAGCTTTTTAAAAAAAACATTTTCCATGTCTATATTAAACAAATATTACTTTAAAGTCTTTCTTAATGACTTAGAGGCACACGAATGTGATGTCAGTAAACATGACTCTATATATGATTGTATTTAACAGGAGTGTATTTAAATTCCATTATAGACAGGGAATAGACAGGGAATAGAATCTAAATACCATCACAGTCAGGGGATGTGGTTCTAAATACCATCACAGTCAAGAGGTGTGGTTCTAAATACCATCACAGTCAAGAGGTGTGGTTCTAAATACCTTGACAGTAAAGGGTGTGGCTCTAAATACCTTGACAGTAAAGGGTGTGGCTCTAAATACCATGACAGTAAATGGTGTGGCTCTAGATACCATGACAGTAAAGGGTGTGGCTCTAAATAACATGACAGTAAAGGGTGTGGCTCTAAATACCATCACAGTCAAGGGGTGTGGCTCTAAATAACATGACAGTAAAGGGTGTGGCTCTAAATACCTTGACAGTAAAGGGTGTGGCTCTAAATAACATGACAGTAAAGGGTGTGGCTCTAAATACCTTGACAGTAAAGGGTGTGGCTCTAAATAACATGACAGTAAAGGGTGTGGCTCTAAATACCATCACAGTCAAGGGGTGTGGCTCTAAATAACATGACAGTAAAGGGTGTGGCTCTAAATACCTTGACAGTAAAGGGTGTGGCTCTAAATAACATGACAGTAAAGGGGGTGGCTCTAAATACCATCACAGTCAAGAGGTGTGGCTCTAAATACCTTGACAGTAAAGGGTGTGGCTCTAAATAACATGACAGTAAAGGGTGTGGCTCTAAATACCATCACAGTCAAGAGGTGTGGCTCTAAATACCTTGACAGTAAAGGGTGTGGCTCTAAATAACATGACAGTAAAGGGTGTGGCTCTAAATACCTTGACAGTAAAGGGTGTGGCTCTAAATACCTTGACAGTAAAGGGTGTGGCTCTAAATACCTTGACAGTAAAGGGTGTGGCTCTAAATACCATCACAGTCAAGAGGTGTGGCTCTAAATACCTTGACAGTAAAGGGTGTGGCTCTAAATACCTTGACAGTAAAGGGTGTGGCTCTAAATACCTTGACAGTAAAGGGTGTGGCTCTAAATACCTTGACAGTAAAGGGTGTGGCTCTAAATACCTTGACAGTAAAGGGTGTGGCTCTAAATACCTTGACAGTAAAGGGTGTGGCTCTAAATACCATGACAGTAAAGGGTGTGGCTCTAAATACCTTGACAGTAAAGGGTGTGGCTCTAAATACCTTGACAGTAAAGGGTGTGGCTCTAAATACCTTGACAGTAAAGGGTGTGGCTCTAAATACCATGACAGTAAAGGGTGTGGCTCTAAATACCTTGACAGTAAAGGGTGTGGCTCTAAATACCATGACAGTAAAGGGTGTGGCTCTAAATACCATGACAGTAAAGGGTGTGGCTCTAAATACCATGACAGTAAAGGGTGTGGCTCTAAATACCATGACAGTAAAGGGTGTGGCTCTAAATACCATGACAGTAAAGGGTGTGGCTCTAAATAACATGACAGTAAAGGGTGTGGCTCTAAATACCTTGACAGTAAAGGGTGTGGCTCTAAATACCATGACAGTAAAGGGTGTGGCTCTAAATACCTTGACAGTAAAGGGTGTGGCTCTAAATACCATGACAGTAAAGGGTGTGGCTCTAAATACCTTGGCAGTAAAGGGTGTGGCTCTAAATACCATGACAGTAAAGGGTGTGGTTCTAAATACCATGACAGTAAAGGGTGTGGCTCTAAATAACATGACAGTAAAGGGTGTGGCTCTAAATACCTTGACAGTAAAGGGTGTGGCTCTAAATATTATGACAGTAAATGGTGTGGCTCTAAATACCTTGACAGTAAAGGGTGTGGCTCTAAATAACATGACAGTAAAGGGTGTGGCTCTAAATACCTTGACAGTAAAGGGTGTGGCTCTAAATACCTTGACAGTAAAGGGTGTGGCTCTAAATACCTTGACAGTAAAGGTTGTGGCTCTAAATACCATGACAGCAAAGAGGCATGGCTCTTAATCCATCACAGCCAAGAGATGTGGCTATAAATCCTTCATAGTCTATGGGTGTGGCTCTAAATTGCAAACTCCATCATAGTCAATTATTACAATATCAATTCCATTATAGTCAGGACAAAATTCTCTAAATTTCATTATGGTCAAGGGATGTGGCTTAAAATGAAATCATGACTTCAAATATCCTTGTTCATAGTCATGGGGCATAAATTCCGTCAGAATCAGGGGGCATGACACTACATTTTATCATAATCAGGGGACATGACACTACATTTTATCATAATCAGGGGACATGACACTACATTGTATCATAATCAGTGGATAGGACACTACATTTTATCATAATCAGGAGGTGTGACTCTAAATTCCATCATAATCAGGAGGTGTGACTCTAAATTCCATCATAATCAGGAGGTGTGACTCTAAATTCCATCATAAACAGGAGGTGTGACTCTAAATTCCTGCTCTGACTATGAAGGAATTTTGAGTCAATTTACAGGGTGTGGCTCTAAATGCTATCATAGGCATGGGGCATGACTCTAAATACCCTCTTGTGTAAAGGGTGTGAATTTAAATGCCATTACTGTGTGGGCCTGTGGTTCTGTCTAAGCAACCGTAGCAACAGTCTTCCCTGAGACAGATCCAGCACAGTGACAATCTAGTGCAGAGACTGTGACTTTGATATCCAAAATAAAATGGTCTTGGTTTTATGGCTGGATTTATTCCAGTGCTTAGAAAGAGGTGTAAAAAGTCTAAAACGGGAGAAATGCAAGCATGAAGGCAAGACTCAAAAGATTAGGAAAGTGTGAATACATGTGAAGCATTTTTTTGTTTTGTTTGTTAAAACTTTGGTGGAATTAACTTTGAGTCAGTCGATTGAGAGCAATCACATTCCTGCATTTAAAAAAAGGATGCATCAAGCATTACAGCATATTAGGAGAGACTGTACATTTAATTAGAAACGTTCATGCAGTTATCTAATCAGCCAATCATGTTGCAACAGCACAATGCAAAACGTCAGGCAGGTACAGCTCAAGAGCTTCAGTAAATGCTCATATAAAACATCAAAATGAGGACACAGTGCAATCTCTGTGACTGTGGCATGGTTGATGGTGCCATGATTGAGTATTTCAGAAACCTATGATCTCCTGGGATTTTCACACACATCAGTCACTAGAGTCTCTGCACAGAAGGATGCAAAAAAAAAAACATCCTGCAGACTGAAACACATTGTTGATGAGAAAGATCAGAGAAGAATAACCAGACAGGTCTGAGCTAACAGGAAGGAAACTCAAATAATTCTTCCTGACATCTGTGGGGAGCAGAAAAGCATCAGACCTTGAGGTGGATGAGCTACAACAGCAGAAGACCACACCAGGTTTCACTCATGTCAGCCAAGAACAAGAACCTGAAGCTAACATGAACACACACATTCACCAAACCTGGACAGCTGAAAACTGGAAAAACATCAGGTGATTTTTCTTCTAATATTCACCTGTCCAGTTTCTTTATCTTGGCTGACAAGAATGGACTGCTGTTGTAGCTCATCCAAGGTTTGATGTTACGTGTAGGCTGAGATGCTTTTCTGCTCACCACTGTATTAAAACGTTTTATTATATGAGCTACTATATCGTTCTCGGCAGCATGAACATTTTCCATTTTCCTCTGTCGTCTGTTGTCTTATCAACAAGATGTTTCCACCCAGAGAACTAGTGTTCATTCAAAAAAAGTGTTGTTTTTCACATGATTCTAGTAAACTCATCTCGTGTGTAACAGTATCAACAGTTTCTGAAATACTCAAACCTGCACATCTGGAACAATCAGAGATCACACTTTTTCTTTATTTTGATGTATGTTGTCAAACATCTCTTGCACTTTAAATGCATGACTTTTTGCACTTTGCTGCTAACACATGATTGGTTGATTGAAAAACCTTGTAAATGTGTAGGTTTATTGATGTTCCTTATAAAAATTGATGGCGTTCCCATTAATGCCCTCCCTCATCAGCATATCAATACTGCAAGTGACTGATGATGCAAAGCTCATAAATATGTTACCCTTTTTAAATCACAGAATTAATCTCCTCACGTATGACAAAATCAATATTGTTCAACATATAGTTATAATATAGCCAGTTGGAATACGTGGATATATAAAACTGTTTCATTTGAGTGTGGCTTTTTGTGTATATGTTATGCTACTACATATGAGAGGGTAAAACTCATTAACACCTCTACCATCTTATTGCAATCTATTTTCCTATTCTGACTGGAAGAAACCCAAAGCTACTCCAAATGCTGCCATGTCCTTCTTTATATATTTCGTATTTGGATCCAGTTACTGTAGGTTTTACTTTTGAACGCAGAACAATTAGATGTCTCAGGGCACACACACACACTCTCATTAACTCACACTCTCACACACTACGGACAATTTTCCAGAGATGCCAATCAACCTACCATGCATGTCTTTGGACCGGGGAAGGAAACCGAAGTACCCGGAGGAAACCCCCGAGGCACGGGGAGAACATGCAAACTCCAAACACACAAGGCGGAGGCGGGAATCAAACCCCCAACCCTGGAGGTGTGAGGCGAACGTGCTAACCACTAAGCCACCGTGCCCCCCTGTTTTGTTACAGATACCATATATTTTTGAATGTCTCAAGTGATGTAAATGCAAATATACATTCATTATCAATATAATTACTGAGTCCACCATCTTGTTTCTTCTCAGAAAAAAATGGAAGTAAATTCTTTTTAGAAAGCTAAAAAAACAAAACTTCCCAAAGAACCCCTTAAGGAACCCATGAATAACTCTTCTTCTAAAAGCCTTCACAAAAGAGTGCACAAAATTCCTAGAAGCGCCCAGCAAAGCAGTCCATTACAAAGAAAAACACTAATTAATACTAGTTAAAGTTTATTTGGTCAAATTTAAGAGCACTAGATTTGCTGTGTTTATTTAAAATCGTTGCATAGCGATAGAAATGGACGTGTCTGTAGGATCAGGAACTATACAGACAAGACAGAGACGCATTCCTGTGCATCAATCCAGCTCACACAGCTATATTTAGCAGTTTCACTGAAAAGGTGCTGGTGTGTAATTTGCTGTTCAGTGTGTTTTACCGCTTCAAAGGAGACACAGAGAAAGTCAGGAAACAGTGCTGACATGTGGGAGGCATTAGATGAATATGCAGCTAGTAATAATTAATTGATTAATTCATTCACTGATTGAATTATTTAAATAATATTAACTAGCACACGAAGCAATGATGTCTGCCTCCTGGTGGTCCAGTGGCAGTATCCCGTGCTCTCATTGCCCCGGCCCAGGTTTGATTCCTGGGAAAGAATCTAATCCATCCACTGAAGAGTTACCTCTCAGTGCCGGTCGCAAGCCCAAAATGAATTGGGAGCGTTGTGCCTGCATAAAACCTTTGTCACTAGGGAGCAGCCGAAAGACCAACAGCAGCGATGTCTGGTGCTACTGCAATTACTACATCTTAAACATGAGAACGTGATTACACCATCCAGGCCCATGAGGTATTGTATAGAAATACGAGTAAATGTATATTATTACAAAAAAAAATTATAATAATAATAATATTTTGAACACAGACTGTCTCACCTGCTTCAGTAAGCTTTTTGTAGACCTTATGCTTTTTGATAAGTTACCTCTTATCATGAATTAATGAACTAGCGACATTTGTTTCAAGATTCTTCATATTTTCTATCTGCTCCAAGTACTCTATGTCTCTAAGAGGAGTGTCTTGTCTTTCAGGTTCGTCTCATTGCATTGTGCCTCGGTTTGACTTGGTGTGTCATTGGATGATTTGCTATTTGATCTCTGTTTGATGACTTGCCATATACAGACCGTGTAGCCTGTCTTGTGCTGTATCTCAAACATCACTCCATATTATTGCCTGCGTTTGAAACTCTGCCTGTTCTCGATGCTTTTTTGTCTTACGTCCTTTTGGATTTCGATTGCTTTCATTTTCTTTCTGGGTAGAGCCTGTATGTAACAGACGAGCACTTGCCGATAGAGACACTGTAAACAGAAGTAAAGTATTTAACTGAATCAGTAGTCTGGTACAGCTTCAAATTCTTCCCTCAAGTTAAAATAGGAAACTATATATTGTTAAGTATGTATAAAAAAAAGGAAAAAGACATATCAACTTGCTAAATTCCCGTGCCAAGTAAATAATTTAAAATACTAAGGTTTGCACTCAATATTCTCAATATATTATACCCAATAACTCAATATTTTAACAAGAGCAGACAGCAGTGATTCCCAGTGCTACTGCATTGCCCGTGCTGACCGCCGTACAAGGCAAAAGGCGAGGTGTTCAAGGTGTTAACTTGGACTCTGAACTCCTCAGACCTCAATCAGGTTGAGCTTCTGTGAGATGTTCGTGTTGAGCAGACTGCTGCTGGAGTATTTTAAACACAGGCTGTCTCATCCGGTTCAGTCTACTTTTTAAAAAAGCCTTTGTAGTCGACATGCTTTCTGATGTGTCACCTCTCATCTGTGCATTGCATCCATGCATCAGAAGCCAATTTCAATTTCTTTCTCCAGCCTTCTGTTTAAAACAAGATTTCAGACTCAGTATGAGATGTTTTTGAAAGCACCACCGAGAAACTAACTCCCGTCCCTCTTTCAAACAACTGTGTCGTATTTAAAAAAAAAAAAAGACTAAGCACTCGATGCTAAATAAATAAGGAATGACAAAATAGTGCTTTCAGCAAAAATCCAAAACAATGCATGAAAGGCAACTCAGCAAAACTCTGATACAGAGGAACACATCGATGGTGGATGTGAAATCTGATTTCAGAAGACTGAATGCTGTTACCTCAATCATTCTTAGGAGAGATTGAAGTGGCAAATTGCATCAAATTTTTACATACACTATTTAATATCAATCCTATTTTAATACATGCATCTCCAAGGTTGGCTGATGTTTCCATAATCTAAAATTCTGGTCTCTTATATTTTATAGAAAAAAGCTGTATAGTCATCATGAGTCACATTATCAAAGGTTTTTCCATTTCCTGTGCCATATCTTGTCAGTTCTATACAGGTGATTTGTCTTTTCTTTTCCTTCCCGTCTATTGCGGCTTAAGATATGGCAAGGTGTTATTTTCTTGCTGATGCACACTGCCCATGAAAACCAGCTGTTACTAGGTTACAATGTCCGTAGGGACTAAATCTTGCTCCTTTAGGCCCCCGTTGGTTGTCATTGAAAGGACGGCCCACAGGTAACGGCTCGTATGGGACTCCATCCATCTCCTGAAACTTCTCCTAAGGGACTCTATGGCGCCATGGCCTTTACTGATGTGAGTCATGACTACCTTGTCTTACGTTTCCTCATAAAATGTCTAATAAAATAAAAATAAATAAAAAAATAATAATAATAAAGGAGGAACATATTACAACAAACATAAAAAGGGCCAACACTGCCTCACTCCCACGTCACTAATCCTGTCATAAACATTCACTCCACAGTCTCAGCATGAGATTTTAGCGCTGGTCATGATGCTGGTCACATGTTAATTACTCATACTTATAAAATGTGTGTCCTTCAAGTGAAAAAATTAAACTTTCGCAGACATTAGATCTGAATTTGCAGTTCACACAAAGCTAAAGGGGAAACAATGCACTTCATATGTCTCTGTTCCAATCTGACTACAGATAAATAACAAGAATTGACTTCTCCTGTACTAGCCCATTTTTCAAGAGAAAATTAAATATGAATTAGCCTCAAACATGCTGTCAGAGCGCAGACCACTGTGCAAAAGCAGCTGTTCCTCAGTTCATGTCAGCAGGAAGTCATTTCTACAACATGCAAAAGTTCTGTTTTCATTGTTTCCGGTTGCAGCCGTCTAAACCGAGTTAACCACAGTTAAATATTTTAGCTCAATCTGCCTGCCATTCCAGCTTACTGTATCTATATAGTCCTTCTTATTTAGTCTGTTCTTCATGATTTTCCTGACGGTTATATAGAACAGGAAATTTTAGAGAATTCTTAGGATACTAATAAAATAAAGTGAAATATATTACTCTAAATACTGTCTATGGAGTAGGTCTATACCGTACATGCTTTGGCCAAAATTGGGACCAAACGTATTATAAGTAAAATTATTTATTATGAGCTTATTATATTTTATTCATTCATTTTCTACCGCTTTATCCGATCCTCTCGGGTCACGGGGAGCCTGTGCCTATCTCAGGCGTCATCGGGCATCAAGGCAGGATACACCCTGGATGGAGTGCCGACCCATCGCAGAGCACACACACACTCTCATTCACTCACACACTACAGACAATTTTCCAGAGATGCCAATCAACCTACCATGCATGTCTTTGGACCGGGGGAGGAAACCGGAGTACCCGGAGGAAACCCCCGAGGTACGGGGAGAACATATAAACTCCACACACACAATGCGGAGGCGGGAATCGAATCCCCAACCCTGGAGGTGTGAGGCGAACGTGCTAACCACTAAGCCACCGTGTTCAATATTACATTTTATATCTTGGTTTATTAGTACACTAGCTGTATACAGTGCTATCCTGATTTTATTGTATGGCTCAATGTAAATAATGTCTGTCACATTCACCATTGAGATAGAGAATACAAAATGTCATAGGAGGCAAGTCGCAGGCATGCCTCTCTCTCTCTCTCTCTCTCTCTCTCTCTCTCTCTCTCTCTCTCTCTCTCTCTCTCTCTCCATAAATGTGCGTTTAGAAAGAAAGAGATCTGCTGTGTTATTTAAAGGTGAGGGCAGCTGGAACAGCAAATTATGGAATAAAAACTTCCAGGTTTGACCCAGTCAGATGACTGATGTTTATGCACCTCCACTGAACCACACAGCCCATGCACACACACTACCTTAGCAAGAACAAACACACACATTGGTCTTTAAGACAACCTGCAAGACAACCTTTCAAACAGCTCCGGCAAGACCCTTGTTTTGCTCTCTGTAAACCCATCATGCTTCAGCAGGGTATTTTCTGCAGTTTTCTGCAGGGGAATGCTGAGGCGCGGATCAGAGTCATCCACACACAGGTATGGGGCAGAAGAGGCTGACTAGAAAAGCCAAAATCCACCCACGAAACTGCTGTCAGCCACAGTGTAGGAGACAAAAAAAACATTCACTGTTCTCTCATCATGACTTAACATTAAACAGTGTGCCAATCAATGCATCAGCCTTAAAAACAAATATTAAATAGAAATAATTTAGAAATAATTTGTGCAAAATACATATGCAAAAAACAAAGCTGTGGATTAAAAACTAAACATGTGGCGAAAATGTGCCACCAAAGTTTGTGAATCTTTTACAATTATCTGTAGTCGTGATCAAATCTTCTTTCTTAAATATATAATAGATAAAAAGAATCTACAGTAGTTGCGTGAATGATGCAAAAACATTAGAGTTTTCACATGTATTTATTATTATCACTGAAGCTAACTGTGTTTGCAAAGAAACTTGTGATTCATTTTAGATCAGATCCATTGGATCATCGTCTGAGCACACACTTCAGTAGAAGTCATTAAACACGAAAAAAAAATGATCTTTTGTACAAAGCAGGTAACATGGTCATTATCACACATATCACACAAAATGATCAATCTTCTGTGTATTTCTAATTTAAAAATGTCAAAAGAAACATGAGCCAAAACATGTGATATTTAGATTTAGATTATTAACTATGCGAAGTTCGGTGTTAATTAAAGCCGAGTAAAATACTTCACACCGTAAATTTACTTTTGTCAACTTTTTAGGCACTTATTCAATAGGGTCGTGGACTTCCTTTAAAACATAGTTACATTTGTTCATTTATTCACACCGTCATTACCATTAACACACTATATGCTAAAAAATGCAGTAAAATGAATAGTATTTGTGTCCAGTCAGACACATACTGTATAAACACTGTAGGGTGATAAATCAACACTATAGTGCATGTGCAGTTGCATTCAAAGCATTTGCGTTCAGATGCAATTTACATACATCTTATTAACTGACAGTTAAGGGCCCCTCTCAGGGGCCCATGGGTGGCTGTGGTGGGATTTGAAGGCACAACCTTCCAATCTACAGTCCAACGTCCTACCATTCCCCGCCACTGTATACTAGTTTTTGGAGTATTACTATTTGTTATTCCCTGATGACCCTGATAATGCAGGTTAGAAACTCTACTACTAACATGTAACATCACTTTTCGTAACTGACCAATAGTAATCCTACAAACTGACGTTTAAGTCAATTGTTCCAGTAACCAGCATAATGTTTATTGCACAAATTATTTATTGGTTTGCAGCAATCTAAACTTAACCAATATGCATGTGTGGGAAAATAATTTTAAGTCATTGTTTTATTTCCTTTTAATTCTAGCATATTTTTGTGGATCATGTGGAAGCCAAATCAAGTTACAATGCTAGTTAAATTCAAACTTTACATTAGACTTGTGGTTCCTGTATCTCATTAATATGAAAGGAAAGGGGCAAGGTAACTCAGGGTATCATCTGTCTCTTTGTGCCATTTGTCCCGTTGTTTAAGGTGGCCATTTGATTCAAGGTACGAGTCAAGAAGGAATGCCAAGCATTAGAGGTGAACTCGTTTCTATGTTAATGAAGGGGTCTGAGAAAGACTGTTATGTTAATGGGATTAAGGGTGAAAGTCCAGGATCTGGTGTGGGGGCTGTAACATGCTTTCATGCTTTGATTGTCACCCGAGTGTTTTGTCACTATCTGATGGGACTGCCCCCTAAAATGTGTATATTTACAATGTATTACAACTTTAAGTCAGACTTGATGACTGCAGCGCCCGTGCCAGTACGCTCTGACTTGCAGACTCGTTCCATCGTGTATCTACAATAAAGACTACTGCACAAGGATATCCAAGTCTCCTGGTCTTCTCTGGAAAAAAGTTTACAACACATGTAATCCTGTAACAGTATCATCAACAGCAACCTTAAACAATAAATACTTTACAAAAGCTCTAAATATGAGTCTCATCCTGTCATCCCTACTCTCGTCGCCTGTATGTTTCTTTTTCTATATGTGGTTTTGATGAAGTTTCGCCATGTTTCTTCGTTTGGGTTCCTTCCTATCCTATCACTGGTCTGTTATGTAATGTTTGCACCTGTTTGAAGCTTATACCTTAATTAGTTTGTCTATTACCATCTGATGGTGTTTGAATATCACTGCAAAGTCTCATCATGCACCTGTGTCATTAAGACTAAGCCTTGTTTTCTAATTCTACGACTTCTTGCTTTTGATTTCCATGTGGATATTGAATTTAAGAATGATTTATTCTGTTTTGGTGTTCCCTTCTGCTCCCATCCAAACTTTGACAATGATATTCAGATTATATTTAATAAAGCATATGCGGAGTCTATGCACTCGCCAAGTAAAAGTGACAGAAAAGTAGAGGTTCTGTGCCGCTTTATGTGTAATTCATAGAGTTTGACTTTACAACAAGAGAAAAAGTCACTACACGATGTGTATTATGTGTTCGGTTATATTTTATATACGCCTTATTATATTTTAATATATGCCCTACTCTTATATTAAGGACAAGATAGAAAAAAAGTACAATAAAGAACCAAAAACCAAAAAAGAATAGCTTTATGCAACATACAGTAGTGTATACATAACAAAATGGAGAAGACCAGACCAGAGATATTGGTAGGTTGTAAACCTGAAATTCTTATTTCTGGGAAAATTAAAGACATATAAATCTAAACCAGTGAAAATATCCTTTTTAAAGTTAATATTCTGTCTTGAAACCTTCACAGAAGGTAACGATTCAGTAGCCAAGAGGCTGTTTCCCAGATGTTTAAACATCAGGAGAATTTATATATGTGTAGATATTTTAGGAAAAGTGTTCAACAGAGCTTTGTTGCGGATAAAGCTCACAGAAATCAAATCAAATCATTTGCTGTCAGTTTCCTTTTTAATAATAAAACTGTTCCTCTAATAAAAGTAAACTGCTCATTTGAATGTAGCATTCATTTTTATAAAATATTCCAAATTACCAATCTTTTGTTTGGCCAAATTAAGATTATATAAGCATTATTTTTGCACAGAGAACACACTAAGATTACTCACTTTGCTGGTATGAAAGGCACAACATTTTCAAGATTATATAAGCACTATTTTTGCATAGAGAACACGCTAGCATGATTCATTCTGGTGCTGAGAGAAACCATGGAAATAAATGTGAATGTCACTTGAGTTAGTCAGTGCAGAACATGAGGGAGAAGCTGTGTGAGGTCTGGCCCATTTATGTCATGTGTTTGCACCTATCTTTATATTCGTACGGCACTTTTTATGACACGGATGCTGCAGCTTCCCAGAAATATTACTCTATATGAATAGACAGGTCACAACAGGCTGTGGGGGACATTGTAGTGGAACGGTTAAGGTCACATGACCACTTAGTCACTGTAACGGATATGCTTCGCTGAAACTATGATGAAACTTTCTGTACTGTTAAAAGAGCTCTGTTCTGTAGAACCAGGGCACGAGAATGTTCACTGAATGTTCTGAAAAGTTTATATCATATGCTCTGGCCTTCACAGTCACCAGATCTCAACTCCTGGGAGATTTTGAAGCAAAGTGTAGCACAGCATTCTCTAGCAGCATCAACAAAGCACATATTGAATATATTTTGAAAGAAGGATTATCCCACTAAGGGGGGCACGGTGGCTTAGTGGTTAGCACGTTTGCCTCACACCCCCAGGGTTGGGGGTTCGATTCCCGCCTCCGCCTTGTGTGTGGAGTTTGCATGTTCTCCCCGCACCTCGCGGGTTTCCTCCGGGTACTCCGGTTTCCTCCCCCGGTCCAAAGACATGCATGGTAGGTTGATTGGCATCTCTGGAAAATTGTCTGTAGTGTGTGATTGTGTGAGTGAATGAGAGTGTGTGTGTGTGTGTGCCCTGTGATGGGTTGGCACTCCATCCAGGGTGTATCCTGCCTCGATGCCCGATAACGCCTGAGATAGGCACAGGCTCCCCGTGACCCGAGAAGTTCGGATAAGCGGTAGAAAATTATACCCACTACTACAGTTTCAGAAACTTCCAGCAATTATGCTTTAAAGCTGGTCCAGTGGCTCGTGGAGGCCAACGCCTTTCCTTTTAACTCAATGTAAGGGTTTCTCATGTGTGTGTTACAATTACACTTCATATAGTTTTAAGTGTCTTCTGAATTTAAACAAACCTCTCCAGAAATATGTTTCTTTCTTGGCAAAAAATATAAATAAATATCCACATCAATTTTTTTATTTCATTCTATGCATTATACACATACACAGGGGAAATAACGTGTCTCCAGGCCCATGATGCAACACATAAGTCAGTAAAGGGATTTCTTACATAGGCCTACGTAATGCAGATTTCAAGCCGGGCCGAGATTTTGAAAATCTCATTTCACTACCCCTGGAGAACTTGTTCACGAGGTATTAATAAATAACTCATAAAGAAGATTTTACGGCTCGTATTTTGCTCTGCATAACAAAAAAAATTTGTGCTATTTTCTACACGGAAAACTTTTTTCTTCCCATTTCAAGCATGCCAGAAAAAGACCTTACCTGTAGATCTTGTATCGTGTTGAGAAGCCCTGTTGAAAACGCTCCTTGAATTCAGTATACTCCGGGCACCGGTGGAAAGGACCCTTGTCTGACAGGAGCCAGTCGAGCTGAGCCACACTTGCCTTGCCAGGCAGAGAGGAGAAAGATAAAGGCTCAGGGCGCTCAGCTGAGGCCAGGAGCCAGCTCAGAGCACCCAGAGGTGCCCAGCGCCACAAGAGCATCAAGAGGAACCATCTAACACCCAGACTGCTCTGCCAACACGACGCCATCCTGCCCCCAGACGCCTGGGACCAGCATTCTTCTGCCAATCCCGCCTGACCTGGAATCAAGAGACAGGAAACAGATGCATCACTGCTATTAGCAAAAGCTGGTTTCTTTCCATATTCATGAAAAGTAATTTTTTTTTCAGGATACTTATTATTCAAAATATTATTTTTGAACGAAGACAAATCTTAAGCAGCAAAATGAATCACAGTCTTGCTCTGATGAAGCATCCATCCATGCTCTATACCGCTTATGTATTATAATAGCTTGCAGGGAATCTGGAGTCTATACCAGAAAACTTCACACACAAGGAACTGTAGATCCTGGACAGGATGCCAGTCTATCTCAGGGCACACACACTCACACAACAATTTACAACGTACAAACGCATCTATTTGGACTGTCGATGAAACCAAAGAACCAGGAGGAAACCCCCAGAGCACAGGAAGAACATGCAAACTCCACACACATAGCAGAAACTCCCGAACCTAGAGGTGTGAGGCAAGCGTGCTAACCGCCAAGCCACCGTGCACCCCATAACAAAACACCTGTTAAGAAATTATCGGAAAATTAGGGTCCTGAATTCATCTTTCTGTGTGAATACGTGTCACAAACCATCAACCTTCTAGGTATTCTTGTATAACTTTCTAATATGAATGTTTTTCCTGATGATGAGGACTTTTTCTGAAGAGTTTGTGTGAGCCAGAGTAAACACTCAATTATTCAATAGTTCACTGAAGGAAAAAAAAAAAAAAAACTAGTCTGAATGTGAAGGGTCTATCGTGGGCCAGATATTAATAAGTGAGTGGAACATTGAGCAATGCAACATGGGAACTGGGAAAGAACTCACATATGCACTGATGCACATATTATACTGGTGGTGGGGGGTGGGGACGGGGGTTTTGCTGATCGGTCTGGGACCATCAGTATTCCCTGACATCATTTTCTCATCTTTACCAAATTTACAACAAAAATTAATTTCACTGGGACCAGATGTGCAGCTGAATTCTTAATGATGTATGAACTACCTTCCTTTCATTGGGAAGGCGAGCCAGACACTATTGTGGGTTTTAAGGGAGAAAAAAAAGCAATTAGTGTGCAAGTGGCAAGTCTGGATCCAAATCCGAGGCATGCTTTGTAACGCAGTAATAACCTTCTATGTATAATGCGCATGTCATTTGGTCTATTTCTCAGAATAGTCTATCCTTGCACAATTCATAAAGCTGCCTTAAGCCAATGGATATCCCAAAAGGATGTTTATGTCCATGTACTGTATGAACATCTTATTTCGACCCTCTCACTGGTAGCACTAATAGAGGAAATTTAAATACGTTCATTTCTCTACAGAATCTCCTTCTCCTCCCTTTTTTGTCCTCCGCTCCCTCTCTTTCCTTTGTGCCCAGCAATCCTCTCACTAATCTAATTCCTCACTATTCCATTTCTCCTCCTGCTCCGCTTGCATATTTCATTCCCATCCTCCTTCAGACCTTTTCTATTCCTTTTATACCGTTGTTTTGTTTCCTGCGATGCCTCCATGGTCCTGTAATAAAATCACTGTTCCGACAGGAGTAAAGAATTATCTCGTCTTTGTGGAGTAACGGTTGAAGACTAAGCGCTAGTTACTTCACAATACACTGATTTAATGAGAAAATACATTTGAAGATTACAATTTCTGCTGTACATAAGCTTCTTTCTCTGAAAAAAAAAAAGCTTTTATGAAATGAAACCGTGTTGTGTGCATGTATAGTTTACATTAATATACACAAAATATCTTTAAAGTACAATGTAGGAAATGGAGAGGAAGGAATAGCAAACACAGAGGATATAAAGCGAGAGAGAGAGAGAGAGAGAGAGAGAGAGAGAGAGAGAGAGAGAGAGAGAGAGAGAGAGAGAGAGAGCCCATGATTAACTACATTACTGCGCTGATAACATTGATCAAATCCTGCAAGGCTGCTCCAGGTTCCCTAAATGCCACCCTATTTGTCAAACTAAACCCGAGCCACTGCTAACAAAGTGCCTTTCTCAGTCGTTAAGAGAAAGTGGCGTTAATATCATTCCAACACCACTGCCAGATATAGTCCTAATTTACTAGTTTATACAAAACTGATGCAAAAGAGAACATGTTTTGTGGATAAAAAAAAAAAATCCACACATGCTGTATTCTAGGATTTAATCACAATGTGAAACAGTTGTGCTTCAGGGACCTGAGAGTAAAAACCAGCACACTGAGCTGTCCGGAGTATATGGCATGTACTGTAGAGTTGTAGGATTGATGATTAGGAAGCTCTGGGACATTTTTTGATCATGTTTCTTATAGCTGAGTCATGTCATGTAACTTCCCAGCTAATGGTTTAATCTCTCACTGAATATTCCTGTACTGAAGAGATTAGGCTGGTGTAAAGGCTGCTTTTCGGGCACAGTGCTTACTTCTTGTCTTTACAGTGTATTCAGTGCAACTCGACTGGGATTGTGGGCGTGAGTCTCATGCGTGAGTCTTTTTGTGATCGTTTCTGGCAAAAATGTTGTTTTTGCTGCGGCTTTTTTTTAAAGATTCGATTTTGTTCTTATTTTGATTTCCAGTAGTTGAATTGGTGAAACTGCAACATACTGTACAGTATGACTCTTTTAAACTCCTGCCAGTGAAAGAAACACATGTAATGGCACTCGGTGATTGCTGTACCTCTATTCGAATCACCTGAATGGAAGAGGGATTTGGCTGAATGCATGTTGTGATGACATCACACCACGTGTCATGGCCCAAATCCACAGGAAATCGGTAATAATTTTGAGGCTCCTCTGAGTACCATCGAGTGGGCTTGATTTTTTTGCATTCATTTCTGTCATTGCAAAAAAAAAATGCTGGAGGGATGAGATCATTCTCTGGCTGTTGCCCAGTGACATTTGTATTTCATTTGCACAAAGTTCACAAATGTTTCCATTTCTTTCTGCTCTCACTTTCTGCTTTCGAGCACTTTTGCTCCCACAATCCTCTACACATCCTCCATACAAAATGAATGTGCTGCTACAATGTAGACACGCCGTGAAGTAAAGCAGAGAAGTGATGACAGATCTGTGAGATACACACACTACATACGGATGAGACACACACACACACACACACACACAAACACACACTGCATACCTTCCACAAACAAGTCTAATATTAATGAAGCATTAACATGCTTTAATCAGCACTAATGTGTGAGAGGTAAAGTGGTGACTGTGAAAGCATTATGTGTAAGCAAACACTTCAGTAATGGCCAAAGCAACAACTCATGTGCAACATCTCTTGCTTTCTGCTTCTCCCATCTGGCTGAGGATGAGTTCAGAGCTCTTCTTTTTTTTTTTTGCAGCTCATTATGCTGGAAAAGAAGCAAATTGCATTCAACTGCCGAGGAGCATAGAAGATAGTCGCTCACAGTTGCCAAACTAGCTCTTTTCATGCCAAATCATCATTCTTTCTGTCCTTCTTTCTTTTCCTCTCTTCCCATCTATCTATATATCAATCTATCGCACTCACTTCCAATGACCTTACTTCCACTTTCTCCTTGCTGGCATTACTTTCTCTCAGCTACGTGTGTTGTCTGCTACTCGATAAAGAAAAAAGGCAAGACTGATGCTAATTCCACTGAGTGTTAACTAGGGTGCAAATCCAGGAGGCTTCCAAAATTCGTGTCATGGGCACTAATTGTGCGCTTTCCTTTATCTTTCGGAAAGGGGAAAGAGTGAAATGAAGTCATTTACGGATGTTTTTTTGGACTTAAATATCTTGGCGGAATTCTTCCAATCTCGCGTCAAATTTGCCTTTCAAATGAAGCCCTGTGTTAAAGCAGTGACATCTTAGACTGATGCTCTGGCTCATACCTCCCTGTCCTCCGGGGATCAGGACTAATTATAAAATACATAAAACATACTGAAAATGCCAGCGAAACAATGGAAGAAGTGCTGAATTTAGCTGTGACATTTACATGCTCAACTTGCATAATTCAGGTGTCTTTATATTTACCCTCAGCACCCTGGAGGAAATCTGCGAATGAGACTTGGAATTTATTAGCGCATAATTCGGACATGCAAGGGTATGAGCTGTTCCTAGACTACGCATATTGCGCTCACCGCTTTTAAAAGGGCTTTGGAGGTGAGTTTAAACATTCAGCCAGCTGGGCTTCTGCAAGATGTTCACTTCACCTGAAGGCTTTAGTGGAGTGTAATGGCACTGGAACTAATTGATCAGATAACACTCATCAGGAGGTTTGAGGAATCGGTGGATGGCCCGAGTTCTGCGATGCACTGAAGGATTATCTTAGCGCTTAACAGGGTTCAGCGTCTCTGTAGTGTGGTGCATCGTATCTAATTTTATTTTTAGTGATGTAGAATTAGCCATCTGGAGCAAATGCCATGTGGAGAAGGGAATCTGTGCAGAGTCGAGAAGTGAATTGTCAAGGACTTATCTGCCAGCATGTTTTTAACCTCCATGCTTGTGGGCAAATCTCTCACAGCATTTCCTGAGCACTCATATATTTCAAAGAGCCATTAATATGTTTACCTCCTGGAAAACTGCCGACAGATCATAATCCGCTCATCAATTGTGTTATTAATAGCTCATTAAGTTAACACCCATCTCTGAGGCGGTTTGATTGATACTTCTGATACTGATGTTTCCTCAACAAAATGGTTTCTCTTTAGATCCGGAAAGCCAAAATGTCTAAATATGTTAGACTAACGACATGTTTTTATATTTCGCTGTGCTTGTTTTTTTGCAGTTTCGACATCTCCCAGGAAAGGATGAGCAACAGATCTACTGGGGTTTTGGTAGTAAATAAAAAAAGAGAATAAGAGTTGAACATGTTTGCAAAACACCAATACAGAATAATGATGTTTATCCCTAGAAAGTTGGCAAGGATTTAAAAATGTATTAAATTGAAACCATTATATTTTATATGCATTTTAGATTGATGTGTAAAATACTATATTCATAATATATTAGTATATTATGTAATGCTATAACCCTAGACATACGAAGTAACAGCTGGACTTAATGTTGTGGAATGTCCACACAACAGCAAGCTATAAGGTCACTGAAGACTGCTTCCAAGAATAAATAAAGCTCTTCACTGAAAACTTGACATATTTAATAATTGGTCTAAATGGTCTAAACCAGTGGTCCCCAACCCCCGGTACAGTACAGACCAAACGTTTGGACACACCTTCCACAAAATAAACAAATTATGTATAAAAAGGAGTGCCAGGAAGAGGCTTCAAGGATGTAAAACCGAGCATTTTGGATGATCTTTAAGATTTAATTTCATTGTGCTTGTTACAATAGAGTCACAATATTAAGCTTGTCATGATCATACAAGCTATAGAGATAGCTACAATCAAAATCATTTCCTCATTTCCACAAAAAACCCCCACATAAAATCACAATGATAAGTGTAAATCATGGCAAATTCAGTTTGCATGCATACGCTTCAGAGAAATGAATGTGTAGGCTTTAATAATAGATTAGGTATCACACTTAATTCAATCATTTTTTTTCAGTATTTGTTCCACAGATATTACTGCAATGCTTTCTAATGACAAGTTCAATTAACAATAAATAACAATTTAGGACTGAATATAGTTTTGGCTGTTGGTCCTAGATAATGATGGTAAAGGGTTCAGAGACTGATACTGAGTCTGCTGCATTGCAGGCATCGCTAAATGGCGCAATAAGGGTGCACTGAGGGCACTGATGAGCACACATTTGAAGCCTAAAATGAGAAATGGAACACCCTACGGCCTTCTGTACCTATTTGGCAGACGCAAATGAAGAGCGCGAGGCCACAAGTGCACCATTTGAGACAGGGCCATTATTTGCACCTGTGACAAAAATGAGCAAAGCTGAAGCAATTTAGTGACCACCAATAGCAGTGAGAAATGGTGGTATGTCTCCTTTACTTTAATCCCCCCACTGTGACACACTTTCTGTTTTTTTTTTCTTTCGCATATTTGTTCCTACTCACGATGCCTAAAACATTTAGTGACCGTTATGTCGCTGTGCTCCTACCAGATATTTGTTGTATGCAAAGATTTCACAGCTCCATACTGTTTTATTTTAGCTTTAGACATGATATTTAAGAAAGCAGAAGTTTTTGATTTATTCCAAACTAGACACTATACACAATGCAATATATTCTATAAACAAGCTCTAAAATCTTCTATAGGCATCTGATCTGTCAAATTCATACCAATCCTGGTTCCGCTAATGAAACCAAGACAACCGGCAGCAAACTAAAGCTGGGATTCCACAAGCACTAACCCAGAACACACAAAGTTTTTAAAATCATTCATTCATTCATTCATTTTCTACCGCTTATCCGAACTTCTTGGGTCACGGGGAGCCTGTGCCTATCTCAGGCGTCATTGGGCATCGAGGCAGGATACACCTTGGACAGAGTGCCAACTCATCACAGGGCACACACACTCTCATTCACTCACACACTCACACACTATGGACAATTTTCCAGAGATGCCAATCAACCTACCATGCATGTCTTTGGACCAGGGGAGGAAACCGGAGTACCCGGAGGAAACCCCCGAGGCACGGGAGAACATGCAAACTCCACACACACAAGGCGGAGGCGGGAATCGAACTCCCAACCCTGGAGGTGTGAGGCGAACGTGCTAACCACTAAGCCACGTGCCCCCCACAGAATAATAATAATTATTATTATTTAAAAAATTCCAGATATTAGCATTCAAATCGAGACGCCTTCTGTTCTGATCCCTGCGGTGGACGATGACATTGATACCAGGAACATTCCACCACAAATAAGATTAAACTGGAAAACAAACTCATCAGCATATACTTTCCCACCACTTTGAGAGTAATTATGAGCATTCATCCCATGCCACAGGGCTCCAAACATCTGTCTGGGTTTATATTGATACAGTTGGCAGTGTTCGAGCTGTTCCCATCTGACAACCCTTCTGACCAAATCTTATTTTAAGGAATGAAATCTACAGTGGTTGGCTGGCTGTCTAAGCTGCACCACATTTCACCCGTATTGCACAGAAGGAAGCAGGGAGAGGGTGGCCCGGGGGCGTGAGATTCTTTTGTTCTCGTAAGAAGAGATGCAGGAAAGAAGGAACGAATCTGATCCTAAAACCTTGCATCACACTGTTACAGCACATGGACATGTCAGAGTGATTGGAAGCAGCAAAGCAGAACATGAGCGAGAGCCAGCTTCAGAGCCAAAGTTTTAACAAGGGCCAGCGTAATACATGGACGACTTCGCGCTGGGAACATTTTCTATGCACGTTCACACTGAGAAGATAATTAAACATCTGAAAAAATAAAAAAATGTAAAAAAAAATATAAAAAGTTAGATTAGATCAATAACTGAAAATAAAAAGGAGGTATTTTGAAGAAATTTTAATTTGATGCTAATAGATTTACAGAGGAAGTCTAATGAAATTGCATGATTGTGTCTGTGTGCCTCCTTCTTGTTAGCAAGATATGCTATCACTAAATGTAATCAGCAAAGCACAATCCAGATGTTGCTGAATATTAACTAGCAAAAGGTGTAATCTGTTCAAGCTGACCTCCCCGTCTTGGAAAGAGATGCTGTATTAGGCTCTAAAACAGATATCTCTATATCAAGGTATAAATGATCTCTTAGTGCTCTTCTGTCCAGCTGTTGTAGCCGCTCAAACACATGGTGGGGAGGAATCTGTTAAACATTAACAACGCGATCGTCCTAACACGAGCGTATTGCGAAGTATATCAAGTCTGATTACTAACACATGATAAAACCTCAGTCTCCACATTTTGAATGCTTTAGAAATTAATTTATTAAAAGGATTCATCCTTAGCTTGAGAGCACAGTGACGTCGCCTTAAATGCATCTGCTGTCACCACAATTGTATAAAAAAATAATAATGATAGCAATACATTAGGACATAAAAATAAACACTCCAGGATGTGATGTTAAAGGAAAAAAAAATCAGTTGTGTAGAACTCAGAAAAGTGTGGGTCTGGCAGGGACAAACGCCAAACCTAAATACAGGAATAGGCGACAGACAGGAGGTGTACTATTGTGTGATAATCTAATTTTTGCATCTAAAGTGCATCTATGCAACCTGATGCAAATAGTGCAAGACAAAAGACAAAAAGACAGTGCAAACTGTGTGTGTGTGTGTGTGTGTGTGTGTGTGTGTGTGTGTGTGTGTGTGTGTGTGTGTGTGTGTGTGTGTGTGTGTGTGTGTGTGTGTTGTGTTCGGTACAGTACAGTTCAGTAATTGAGGAGACTGATGGCTTGTGGAAAGAAACTGTTACACAGTCTGGTCGTGAGGGCCTGAATGCTTCGGTACGTTTTTCCAGACGACAGGAGGTTGAAGACTGTGTGTGAGCGTGTGTGAGGTCATCCACAATGCTGTTAGCTTTGCAGATGCAGCATGTGCTGTAAATGTCTGTGATAGAGGGAAGAGAGACTCAAATGATCTTCTCAGCAGTCCTCACTATCAGCTGTAGGGTCTTGGGATCCGATATGGTGCAGTTCCAATATGGTGCCCAAACCAGACAGTGATGCAGCTGCACAGAATGCTCTCAATGGTCCCTCTGTAAAAAGTAGTCAGGCAGGGGGGGAGGAAGATGTGCCTTTCTCAGCCTTCGTAAGAAGCAGAGACGCTGCTGGGCTCTCTTGGTGATGGAGCTGGTGTTGACTGACCAGGTGAATTTCTCCACTAGATAAACACCAAGAAATTTGGTGCTCTAGATCAGGGGTGTCAAACTCAGGCCCATGGGCCAAATTTGGTGTAATTATATTTGGCCCACGAGATCATATCAAATGTGCATTACAGCTGGCTAGCCGCATGATCCGCTAATACTACTACCCAGAATGCCTTGCCAATGTATTGACGCGTAGTCACGAACAGCAAGCGCCCCTCATTCTGTCAACAGAGAAAGAGGGGTGCTTGCTGTTCGTGACTACATTTATTACATTTACTAAATTTATTTTCTTATGTGTTTGTAATATCAAGCTCTGGTTGTTCCAGATCCTGTATTTAAGCAAAACTAAAGTTTGTTTCCATATGAAAAAGGTTGAACATTACATATCAGTTGCAGTTAATTTCTCAATAAATATTCAGTTTGGCCCATGACTTTATCTCAGTTTTATATTTTGGCCCACGGTGACTTTGAGTTTGACACCCTGTATTAGATGATCTCTACAGAGGATCCGTCTTTGTTCAATGGAGAGTGCTCGCTCTGTGCTTTCCTGAAGTCAACAACCATTTCTTTAGTTTTATCAACATTCAGAGACAGGTTGTTGGCTCTACACCAGGCAGTTAGCTTTTGCACCTCCTCGCTTTGCTGTATGCTGACTCCTCGTTCTTGCTGATGAGACACACCACTGTCATGTCATCGAAGAACTTGATGATATGGTCGTGAGCCAGCAAGGTGAACAGCAGTGAGCTGAGTACACAGCCCTGAGGGGCTCCAGTGCTCAGTGTGTTGGTTCTGGAGATGCTGTTCCCAATATCGACTGACTGAGGTCTCCCAGTAAGGTAGTCCAGAATCCAGTTGCAGAGCGGGGTGTTTAGTCCCAGCAGGCTCAGCTACTTAATCAGGTGCGAGAGATGATTGTGTTAAATGCTGAACTAAAGTCTATGAAGGGTCGTGGCAATGGCATCGTCTGTGGATGATATGCAAACTGCAGGGGGTTCAGTGAGGGTGGCAACTGAGTCTTGATGTGCCTCATGACGAGCTTCTCAAAGCACTTTATTACAATGGGTAGGGTGTGCAATGGGATGCTTGGAGACGATCACGTCATCAATGCACTTGCCGATGTAGCTGGTCACTGTTGTCATGTACTCCTAAAAGTTGAAGGAGTTGTTGTTGGCTGCAGCCTCCCTAAAGATGTTCCAGTCAATGCACTCAAAGCAGTCCTGAACACCTGCTTCAGAGCCAGGTAAAAGCATCTGACGGGTGGCCTGTATGCAGGAATTAGCATAACAGAGATGTGGTCTGAGTAGCTGATGTGGGGGCGGAGCTCCACACGATACACGTCGTGAATGTTTGCGTAAACAAGATCCAGCATGTTTTTCCATCTCACTGCAAAGTCCATATACTGATGGAATTTTGGGAGCACTGATTTGAGATTTGCATGATTGAATTCTCTGGCGATGATAAACAGTCCGTCGGTGTGAACATTCTGCAGATAGCTAATAGCCCCATAGAGTTCACATAGAGCGTCTTTAGCATTAGCGCTGGGGGGGATGTACACCATACAGATCCCTTCCTTAAAGTCTCTGTTACTTCACTAAAATTCTGCACACATGCTCTATTGTTACTACATTTAACTCACAATCTTATGAATGGACCACCAAGCTTGCCTCTTTTATATTTTGTTTTGTTTTTAAACTAAACCTTCGAGAAGGCTTGTTCAATATACAAGGCTTAATCGGTGGTCATTTGTACTTGAAGTGATCGAGTGATAATATGTGTAATACACTCAGTAGTGCCACTTAATGGTGTAAAGGCTATCTTTATATACAAGTGAAATACAAAATCTATACAGAGTTTTATAGAAATCGTGAGGCATAAAATCAATATTACGTATCGTTCCTTAAAGGAAAGAGAACGAAGGACAAACCGATCCCAGAAAATGTTTATTTGATTCATGCTGCTCCATAAGTTATGTCGACTGAATGCCAGGCTTTGTCAAACTCTGTGTAAACGCAATTGGTATTTGAAGAACAAGCTTCAGCCCTGTGCAAACACAACTCCAACACATCTTCACAACACTCATGGTTCTAATGACCTCCTAGGGTCGAGTCCCACACCTTCTAGGGCAGTGGTGGCTCAATATCGGAGGATTGAGGTTCAAGCACCAGCGCTGTCAAGCTACCGCTATAAGGTAGCTTGACAGCTACAAACCCTCTCTGCTCCAGCGGTACTGTATCATGGCTGACCCTGTGCCCCCTACACAACTTCCAAGGTTGGGATATGCATAAAAATAAAGAATTTCGCTGTGATGTAATGTATATGTGACAAACAAAGGTATATGTGACAAACTTCTATTCTATCAAAAATACACAATTGTTTAAGTAACCGATAAATGATTACTTTGAATTAGAATTTAAAGTCAAACACACATATACACAATATCTGCATCAGAAACTATTTCAACGCCTGTCACCATCGGAGGACTTCGTCTATCTGCCTCGTAAGAGTAAAGGTCTCAGCATGGGATGATGATAAATTCATGAGCAGTCACAAGAATTAGGAAGTTATAAATGAATGAAAATTTGGTTTTGTGTGTGTGTGTGTGTGTGTGTGTAGTCAAGAAACATTTATTGCCATTTTTATTATCTATCCCAGTAGACTCAGGGTAAAAGGGGGATGAGGGATAATGAGGGGGCACCGTGGACCATGAAAAATACTTATAGATGCCAGTCAGCCTACAATACATCTCTGGAAGTGGGACAGAAACTGTAGTACTATGAGGAAACTGCAAGGGCATGAGGAGTACATGCAAAGTCAATACAACCCCAGAGATACGAGGCAAACGTTTTACACACTAAGCCACCGTACCTCCAACAGCTAACATTTTCAGGCTACATTTACCTGACTTCTCAGTGTCTCTACAGTTTAACACAGGGGTCGGCAACCCGCGGCTCCGGAGCCGCAAGTGGCTCTTTCATCCCTCTGCTGCGGCTCCCTGTAGATTTGGAAAATAAATATTTAATTTAAATTTATTTTTATTTTAGTTAGTAAGTTTTTAAAAAAGATAATTCTAAGATTATGATGATCTTGTAACATTAAAATAAACCGTGTTTAATTTTTTTGGCGCTCAAAATATGCGTCATAACCGCCGACTTGCGAAATCCGACACACAGAAGCAGACACATTTTTTGGTTTGCTGCAGACGGCAAGTTAAAATTTTGATGTCATGAATACGAAGAGGACTCAATTAGACATTGAATGTTTTATTGAAAGTAACCTTCAACCCAGCATCTTTTTTGTTAAGGTTAGTTCAAACTGTCCAAAATATTTTCGTTTGCTTGCACAAATAAAATTTTGTTTACTCTGTAGCGGTTCATTGATTTCATAAATGAACACAGTACAGTTTTTTTTCTATACTTTCCATAAAGTATAAAAAAAAGTGTTTTTTTTTCTGTGGGAAACGGCTCCAAATGGCTCTTTAAGTGTTTAAGGATGCTGACCCCTGGTTTAACACTAACATATTTCTACAAAAGTTAATTCTGCTACACTGATTTGATGGGTCAAGCAGCATTCCATGAGTGATTTTATTTAGTACAATTATACTGGACTAAAATGTTTAGCTGTTTTGTCACTGTACTGTACCTGTCTGGGTTTTTTATATAAAATTCTCATTCTAGTAATAGTTTGTTCAATTCAGACCCTTCATACACATGGCTGTGTGCTGCATGGCTGCTACTGACGAAGCACGAATAAAGAGATCTCATCATGCTGTTTCTAAAACGTCTGAAATGACTCAATCGGCCCGTGGCCTTCTGCCTACAGACAAATTACATTCAGTAGAAGATCAAATCTGCCTCTGTGGTGTTGCTGAAATATTACAATGCTGTCCTGTACGTTCTAGTAAACGCTGAACACTTCTCTTCCATTTTTATTTTCTCTTGAGCTCTTCAAACAAAACTCCACACACTTCACCAGCCTCCGACTCAAAGTTTTAAATTTTCCCTTCAGACTATTTCCCCTCTGCACACACTGCTTCTGACATCTGCTCTCATATCCGTTTTCATCCACACAAGCTGTTGGCGCTGTGTGTACTCCTGAGGTGTTGTGGCACAAATAAGCTTAACACCCTGCTCTGAAACTGCCACATCCACAGAGTGACACACACACACACACATACGCACACACACGCACACACACACACGCACACACACACACACACACACACACACACACACACACACACACACACACACACACACACACACACACACACACACCTTCTATCTTTATGTTCTATCTAATGTGACTAAGTAAGCCTTTCCCAAAGTAACAGACTGTTATATATGTTGCAGTTGACGATATCCATCTAATAATATTTAGATATACTGTACTGTATACAGATCAGTAAACTTCAATATACAGTACACACTATCAGAGTCTTATGCAGAGCTAAAGGCCAGTCAGAATATGGTTCTTTAAACAGCATTTCATTATAATGACGCTAATATATTTTTCTTTCAGTAATGATGAAGAATGAATATTTAAGAGCACAAGCACTAACCCAGAACACACAAAGTTTTTAAAATCAATTCAATTAATTTTTTTTTTTTTTTAAATCCTGCTTGATCCCAATCTCTGAAGCTGGCAAGCTTTCCAAAAATCAAATAAAGTATATAAATAAAATAACAAAACATAATATTTGTATCCGTATTCATTTTAGGAAGCATTGTCTAATGAATTTGAATAATGTATTTGGATTAAATAGTGAGACAGCTTCATTAATTGATCTTGCAAATAGGATCTCGTACAATGTCATAAGACAAATATTGAGCACATAGAATAAACTGATGCATAATTTGGAACAAATATAAAAAAACAATGTGTTTTGTTCTCTTAACAGAAACAGATAACCACACAAATACATCCTGTCCGTTTTTTTTTTTTTTTCAATGATAATGAGTAACATTTTTTCTGCAACTTACCAACCTTTTGTTCCCAAACCTTGACTGCTTTAGAATTATAATGATGAGAGAACGAGGAGGAGAGCGAACGAGAAAGACGCACTGAAAGAAGGCAGGATCAATACCTTGTTGTAACACAAAGGAAGACCCTCAACATAACCCTGTTCAACCAACACACACATACACACACACCCACACACACAAACACATACACACACACACACACACACACACACACACACACACACACACACACACACACACACACACACACACACACAGAGAGAGAGAGTAGCTGAAAAAAATCTAACTATTGACTCATGCAGTCCATCTGGTTAACAGTTTCCTGCCTGATTTTGCTGGCCACTGTTTGTGGAGTCAATACCGACACTATTTGTGGCCATTCGTTACAATATGTAACGTATAAATAATACAAATGGTCTCCAAATGTTTCCTTTGCTAGTTTTGTTAACACAGTGTTACAGCATGTTAAAGTATATATACTGTACTGTACTAGAGTGTCATCCTACTTGGTGACAGTATACTTTAATCCATTACACAGTTACTCAGAAGTCGCTTGGGGTTTATTAAAGGCAGGGTCTATGATGTTTGAAAGCCAATGTCGACATTTGAAATCACCAAAACAAACACACCCCTAACCCAAATGGGTCCCACCCCTGTATCAATAGCTCCGCCCACACATACATACGTAACCCAGGCAACTACTGGAAAGAAATGTGTCTATATCATAGCTGAAGGGAAGAACAATACGATTGCAGATAAACAAACAAGTAAAAATGACACACAAGCATAATCATGTAAAGGACAAAGGCATATATTAGTTCTGTGTAACAAAGCAAAACCAACGTTACTCACCTATCGAGAAGGAAAAAAGCACCTCGGCGTCTTAAGTAAAGTCGGCCACATATTCACAGCTTCGAGTTTTCCGAGTCAGTAACTCCTGAGCTAAACGCTGTTACTACACAAAACACGGTTGTAGCTGCCTCTCTACATTACTACGATAGAAAAGAGGTGTTATTTGTGTAGTAACAGCGTTTAGCTCAGGAGTTATTGACACGGGAAACTCCAATCTGTGAATATGCGGCCAACTTCCTGCTCCTTCAGTTCTCTCCAGCGCTGGAAAGCTGATCCTATATTAACACGTCCTATTTCGTACCTTATCGTAAGCCTTTCTTCGCTTTCTTTCTTTGTTTTTATCCTCCATGTCAATGTTAAAACCGCTTTCTGCTAATGTCACACATGCGCACTGAACACTCTCTCCGCCACATATTGACAAGCCCCGCCCCTTTCTGCTCATTGGCTACATGTTTGTTTTGATTTTTGTTTTGATTTTTGTTTATTATTCCGCCCGACTCAGTTTTCTGAAGCTCAGAGACCCTGTCTTTAAGGACAAAATGTGATTTTTTTTTACATGTAGCATGTATATTCGGCCTTAACCGATCATTACATCATGTCCTTCCTTCATATTCTCCAGAACACTACAGCGAGCTTTGTGGAACATTCAAGTGCTTAAATGAATCATTTCCCCCCAGCTCTCAGGCAATCTCAGGCAACATGCACAAACGTGAAATGAATAATGTAAATAAGGTGGTTGATTAAATATTTAGACTTTTAGAGAAAGAAAGAGATTCTGCAATTGAGCTGTGAAAAAAAAATCTTGATAAACTTGATATGAGGCTAAAATACAAATGAAATGACTGGAATCTAACCTGAGCCCCTCAAATGACATATAACCTACTGTATAATGGCCAATTTACAGCTGGATTAGAGAAGAAAAACATGTTGCTTGTAAAAATTATTGTATCTCTAAACAGTAAGTAAAAGTTTCTTTTCCTGTAAAAGTAAGATTGAACTCAACTGGAGTATAAATATGTCAAAATAACACATCAGTGTGTAAAAGAAGTCAAATTACTGAAGTCTTTTCCACCTCTCTTTACAGTCAGGTGTGTCTCCGTGTGTACACTTCAGTCTGTGTCCTAATAATAGCTATTGGCAGTCAAAGTGTGATTGCTCAGGTGTCTTTGGAAATGTGCTAATGAGTAAGGACAGATGTGGCGCTCTGAAAATGCCTGGGCTAAAGAGGTTCTCCAATAGTCAATAAATCCAGCATGAGCTCGTTTATTTCCCGGCACCTGTGAAACATCTCTTAAAATCATTCTTGGAAAGAATCTGACCTTTGAACCTCTTCACTGGGCTTTTAGTGATTTAGGTAAAACATTACACAACATCAATGCCAAGGTCGATACATCCACTGCAGATTCCAACATTAGTTTAAATAAAACCTTAATATCACTGTAAAACCTCTCTTCACATATTTACTGGTGAAGTAACGGAACTGTACTGCAAATAGCATCGATGTGTTATAAAAAATAAAAAAAATCTTCATGTTAATGAGTACAGGAGCTGGGACTCGACTTCTGTGATGCTCTGCAGGATTCGCTATGAAGGCTTGATCAGTAACGTGTGGATGTTGCTTTACATGCAGTAAAAGCATGAGTGTAAAATAAATCCAGGATTTTTTATATTTAATTCTGACACGTTGCTGCTAAAGCCAGTGAGATTTACTGCTGAATACAACATGCTTATTGTAGTATAAATGTTTCAGTAAACAGTTATTGTGGCTAAGCATTTCTCAATTACTGTCTATTTGCTTCCAAACTAGTGTAATTACTGTTCAGTGACAGAAACCCTGACCTCAAGTCAAGACCTCAATCATCTCAGACTATGTACGTTCAAAGTGTACGGCGAGTAAGCCGACTAACATAGGATAAAACATTAACTCATAAGGGGATAAAATGTTCAGTTCTATGATTCAGCCTTCTGTTTCTCTGCTAAACCGATGACGTCTGAGACCCCCAAGAGTTTTGCCTTTCACGATCCTTTGGGTTGTTTGTCTGGTGTTTATGGTGAGGAATTACACTGGGGTATTGTGTGTGTGTGTGTGTGTGTGTGTGTGTGTGTGTGTGTCATGTCATGTCTATGAGTTTATTCAGCCGGCTGCTCTGCTCAGGAATATAACACACAGGTAGTTCAAGGTTAAGCAGGCTGAGCTGCAGCACAAGTCAGTGAATAATAACCTCAAGCTTGTTAATAAGATGGCCGCTGGAGCTCCGGGCCCTTATTACTTTGCACAACCTGCCAGGAAGGAGGAAAGAAGGCATGAGGAACTCATCATATTCTCACTCCTATTTTGCTTGTTGTGCAATTTATTAAGTAATGCAGTCTAGTTGGACAAGTCCCTGAGCTGACTATGGCTTATCCTCATAGGAAGTAGCCCAAAAACTGTTAAAACGCTCATTCTGGTGCCAAATTGGGATATTTCAATAAGCATGCTCAGATAATGTGGGTATGAGAGTACAGGCTATCTTTTCATGATCCCAGAACACTTTTAAGGCTTAAAATTGTGGTAATGTATAATTTTGTTATCTTCATGACCAGCAGTGGAGGGACAACATTGCGCAAAGCTGAGCAAATGTCCCAAAAGGAGGTGAAGGGGCTGGGTTTAAAAGGACATGTGATTAAAAGGTGTGGTTAGGTGTCCAGTCATGTTTAAAACTTCCACACTGACCAACAAAACATACACATACTAGCTTCCATTAAGTGTTTTATCATTGCAGGGTTGTGTACAGATGTTTGCATGGTAACCTTGTAATGGTCTGGTGCTAAATCCAGAGTTTTGTTCCCTCCTGTCACCCAGTGTTTCCAGGACAGGCTCTGAAATAAACTCATTTACACAATAATTTGATAAACACTGACTTGGATATTAATCTCCGTCAGTCATCCTAACCGCATGTTTTTAGATATATGAAGAACACACAAAACTCAGACAATCACCTGGGCTCATGATCGAACTGAGGACGCTAGAGCGTGACAACACAACCTGCTGTGCTTCCATACTGCAAAAAAAAAAAAAAAACAGACTAGAATTTCTGTTTGCGCTGTCATTGGATTTAACGTCAAGCTTACAACCTTCTGATTGGCAGCTGAACATCTCAACCACATCCACTCTGTCACAGAGTGTATACATTTTTAAAGTGTTCAGTCCAAAACATAAGCTGAATGTGAGCATGGCTGTGTGTGTGTGTGTGTTTGTGTGTGTGTGTGTGTGTGTGTGTGTGTGTGTGTGTGTGTGTGTGTGTGTGTGTGTGTGTTGTAAATGTTTGCCCGTGTTTTAAATATGGATTCCAACTATCCAAAAATCCACAATTAATCTAATAGTTAAATATACAGATATCACACTCCAGCAAAGAAACTCTACACAAGGTTAATTAAGAATATTGACTAACGACTAGCGCTGATGTGGCCGAGCTGCAGATGGAGAGGAGGTGAGTTCTACTGCCAGGTAACACGGGATGAGTCTGACCTATATATATTGATGTTGATTGTACTTTTGTGTGCTTTTTTTAAGTAGGCTGTGAACCGGACTGAGCGAGCTGAGTGAAGTCAGTGTTTGTGCATGTGTTTCAGTGAGTGAGAAAACGCTGAAAGGCACTCGTGCAACAAATTAAATAGAAAAGAAGCACGAAGGCTTTGTAAGAACTCGCCCGTCTCCTGAGTCTTCCTTCCCACTCACAAATGCCAGGGTTCTACACAGACTGTACATGAGAAGGCATAGCAAAACGCATGTCTTGTTGCAAACGCAAAAACGTGCTGTGATGTTTGTGACATTAGTGTTCACTTTAATAAGGCAATAGCTCATTAAGGAAACTGTACTCAGGACCGCCTGCTGCATGAGACCTGCATGAGACCTGCATGAGGTGCAAATTGCCATTAAATGCTGCTGAAAATGGTAGAAAAGGTCAAATAGAAAGTACCTTCATTACCAAAGAGATAAATGTTTTAATAAGAAAGACTTCTTGTGTTAGAACAAGTAAACAGTGTAGAGAACAAGTCTAGAGAGCAGCTGATGTGCTGGTGGAAATCCTCAATTTGGTTAACTCTAATGAAAAGCTAAAAAGTGTGCAGTTACTCAGTATTGCATTTTGTGTGTGTGTGTGTGTGTGTGTGTGTGTGTGTGTGTGTGTGTGTGTGTGTGTGTGTGTGTGTGTGTGTGTGTGTGTGTGTGGCTTGTGTAACATTTATTACATTAGCTGTTGGGATCTTAAATTGATATGGTAGATAATATATATATATATATATATATATATATATATATATATATATATATATATATATATATATTGTATGTGTTCACAAGTTCACAATCCGTGAACATAAAGAATATGTGCTTTAACCAGGGTTGCCAGATCTGAGAAACATCAGTAGACAAACATTACTGAGGCATATAATCAGGTTATATGTATAGTTCCTTTATAATCATTCCATAAATAAAAGACCATCCTATCAGTTCATCATTTTAAGCCTCTAAAGCTAATTGTTAAGAAATATGCAGTGGAATCAGTGATGAGAGTTAACAATGGGAAAAGGTCTGAAATAATATAAAATATCGACTTACTATCTTATCTTACTATGAAGCCACAAAGGAAGATTTAGACGTATGCCTGCTCTATATGGTGTGATTATTTGAACATAATATTTGTTCCTAACAAAAAAACACATAAGTAGTACCACTTGTTTCTGGCTTCAAAAGTATTGGCATCCTATTAACATCCAGATTATATTTACCCATGTGGTCTGCATGGTTTAATTCAGACCACACATTTCCACTTGGCTTCATATCTGCACACTGAGAGCCAAGCTATTTTATAATTGATGTGATTGTGCTTAATTGGGATCTTAACATCCATTACCTGTCTTCTGCAGTGCTTAATTTAAATGAATAACAATGTATTTCATTGCATATGCGAGATTAGACTATTAATTAAAGAAAGAAAGGAAAGGTAGATGCTTTTTTATTTTTTATTTATTTTTTTTATACATTGTTCATATTAGCTGTATAAAATACGTAAAGCTAATTTTCCCCATATTTTTTTGTCTGGCGTAATAAGTACAATTTTTGTCTCAATTTTTATTTAAAAGAAACAAAGGTTTAATTCAATATGGACAAAATGAATACTTGAGATTACTTTATTTGTTTTGGCTGCTTTAAATACAGTATATTTATGACATGAAACTAAATGGGTTGTCTCAATCGTTGTGGTATTGTCCTAGAAGGACTTAACTTTAAGGTCGTTTTAATATTTGCATTTATTTTATAACAGGACCATGACACAGCAGCAGGTACAGAATCTAGCCCCGCATGCCAAGTAAGATGATTGGTTCAAATTGCCATCTTTTTTATTTTCTTTTACTTTTGTGAAGCAGGAAAAGGGTTATTACAGCTATAGATATATAAAACGTGACTTTCACAGAACTGGAGCACTGTAATTTTTCATCTTTGTGCCTCTTACACCCACAGACAGTTGGAATCTTTCAAATGTTCTTTTTGTGTTTCGCCATGGATTAAAAAAATCAAAAAAAGAACTTAAAAACTGCTGTTCGGCAGAAACTGGGCATTTTGTTTACACCAGAATGATTATTTCTACATGTAAAAACATTCACGCTATCTTTTAATTGTAGTGGTGAAAAAAAAAAAAACCTTGTGAAATGAAGCTAAAAACCAATTAAAAATGACAGTAGAAATTACATTGCTAATCATGATGTGGGTCTGAAACCCAGACCCAAGTTTTTGTCCATATTTACTGCCTACTGTACTTGCTCCTACTGGATACTGGATATTTTTACATTTTACCGTTTTATATTATATATTTATCTATCTTTTAAGACAAAATGGCAAAAAGAACTGAAAACACAATCTATGATTACGTTGTAAAGGCACTGATTCCACACGTTAGAGCAAAGAGAAGTTTGCCATTAGGAATGAACACAGTTTAATCTGAGGGTTTGCTCATATGATAGAATATAAGCAAAGTAAATATTACAAATCATGTGTTAAATTACAATAAATATATTTGAAATGTTGGTGTAAATCATGGTGTATTTGTATTGATACATATTAATATTCAGCACGAAACAGAAGTGAATTGAATTTTCTAAATGTTCTAGTAATGTTGAATAATTCAATTCTTGTTTGATTTCTAGCTCCACAGTCAAATGTAAGCTAATGTGATAATTACCACGTTATCTGCTTTGTTTAAATGCTCAGATTTTCCTCGATTTCTTACTCCTGATCTATTTGATCTAAAATAGATTGTAGGTACAATATCATTTCATATCATATCATAATTAATTAAAATGCCAGAAAAAGTAGAAAGAATTCATTAATTGATGTTTAAAGATACCAGAGGAAGTTTCAGATCACAGAACTTGCACAGATTCTCTGCCATTGGAAGACTGACACCTTAACAATAAAAACATAGAATTTGTCCAGCGGTGCAACCGGAAACCTTGCACTGAGGGATGAGATATTATTCTATATTATTGTTTTTAATACAAGCAGTATCTAGGCCTATCACTATCTGCTTTATCTTTCTATTACACATAACTCCAATGTTCCCAATGCTGCCATTTCTCAGGATGAATGAATAACATAAACCGAGCCAACTGGACACAGGATAAATGAGCAAATACAAATACATCAGAGAATTTCCCACTGATGAGGTTAAAGGGTTTTTCCTTTTACATTCTTTCGTTAACAGATAATCATTTAATGTCAACCTGAGTGCAATGAGATCGTTCAGAAATGTTTACTAAACTTGCTGAGCGCACAGAAAGGTTTAGATCTTACTGTATGTGTAAGTACATGTGCGTATGAGAGCAGGAGTCTGTATAATAAATCACAGCTAGAGAAGGAAAAAGGAAACAGCTGTAGTGTTTAAGTGCCAAGGGAGCAAACTAGAAGAATCCGCAGGGCAACATTGCTATGTCAACACCACTCATGGACCAATCTACGGTCTGTGCAAATTCTCCTTAGGGAACTGCGACCAAAACAAACGCCAGCGTAAACGTCTGTGTGGTTTGTTTCGCTCTTTCTGAGGTGACAGCGTGTCACCGTTCTGATAGCAAATCTCAAAGAGTTACTGTACTCATTTACTGATTTGTAAATGAGTTTGTTTGTAAGTTTGTTCAGTCAAAGTCCAACACCGAACACGGCTTCCATCCCGCTAATTAACGTGTTCGTCTTTTCTAAGCAATTAAAAAGATCTTCCTGACGGCAGGTAGGAGTTTTCGTCATAAACACAACACACGCAGCAGCTATTAAAGTGATCTTGCAGGTTTACGTTCACAGGGACCAACTTGTTTGTCTTGTCTCTTTATGTTACTCAAATAATAATCAGGAATTTTATTTTTATTATTATTTCTTTTTAATCATTTCTCGTCTTCATCAGAGATATCGATTCATGCCGATAATAAACTTTAATTTTTTTTTTTCATGTTATGCTTTTACAAAACATTTAAAGGAGTAATTTGGAATTCGACAGAACATAAGAACAAAATTTGCCAAAGCACTTAAGAGTCCTTCTTTTATGACAAAGCGAAGACTCGCTGCTTTTCATTTAGGATTTATTCGACGTGTTTGCGTGCTCTACACACGGCCGTTTCTGTAATCTTCAAAAGACAGGGACATCTATCCTTTATATATATAAAGGTAATACGCTTTCAAGTCTGCCCACATGAAACACCACTATTATGCTGACAATTTTAGGTAAGCTTTAAGTAAAAAATACATAACACATTATAAAGGCCATGTACCATATGTCAGCGTTCCTACTGTAGCACGTATAAGAGAAATTGTATGCGGATGTTAAATATGTTGAATAATGTTAAATGTACAATAAGAGAAATTGTATGCGAATGTTAAATAAATAGGAATATGTTAAAATGCATTCGTGTTTTGGAGGTTTGGCCACATTTTGGTTGCACAAGTACAGTTTTTTTTTTCTATTTTCATTTTCACTCCTCTCCATAGTGAAAGGCTGTGAGTGGTGCGCTTTCTCACTCTGTATGCTAATGAGGCCGTGGATTTAATGCACACGGAGTGTTTCACACTTCACATGTGTGTGTGTGTGTGTGTGTGTGTGTGTGTGTGTGTGTGTGTGTGTGTGTGTGTGAGAGAGAGAGCCTTGTTGCCTTTTGATGGATAAAACTGACGTTGTGCTTTTGAACAAGCTCCTTAACCCTCACTGCTCATGCTGTATCATGGCTGCCTTGTGCTCTGACCGTCACCTCTAAAAGTTTGGATATGTATAGAAAGATTTTCACTATGCTGTAATGCATATGTGACAAAATAAAGGCTTCTATTCTAAGCAGTAAATTAGAGAACCGTGTGCTGTATATTATCTTTTATGAGATACTAAATATCAGTGAATTACTAGCATGATTAGCGTGGTTGCTACACGCCTCCCAGGTTTGGGGTTCAGTTCCTCTGGAGTCATGTGTTGTGTTTGAGTGTGATTTTGTGTGGAGGCTCTTGAGGTTGACACCAGTAGTATAAGCAGTGTAGAGAATGGGCAGATATAAACATTTGTAATGATACAGTTAGATAAAAATCTTTACCAATGTCTGGAGACTGGAGAACTGCAGAAGCATGACTGACTGTCAACAATTAGTAGCCTATTAATTCATAACCATTAGTGACTCGTTCACAGCTATAAATAATGCACACTGATGTAAAGTGGATAAGATTTGTATCACTTTCTTGCTTTACGTTATCACGTATGTCTAACACCATGAACAAGAAGCAGAGAATAAATAAAAAGCATAATTTTTGGTCCAGTTTGTGTTTGAAAATACTTCTTTCTTTATTTATTTTTTTTAACAAACCACTTCAATAATCGGTTAAAGTTTCCTTCCTCTTTCAGCTAAATGCATGCGAGGCCATTTTTCATATACAGTACAATACATACTGCGAAAGCTGTTTTCCCCCTATGGATTCTGGGTTAGGAAGAAATATCTACTTTACAATTTATGTCCAATCTAACTGCAGGGCTGAATATATTAGGTATTAATATATTACCAAATATATTGCCTACTAATACAAATATTACCTCATCTTGGCAATCTTTAGCATTAATGTTAAATGATCTGGAGAATAAATCAAATTTCCATTGGGAACTTTTCATTTGGAACGAAACGGAGTTGTGTGGTGCCAACAAGCTGGCAGTTGACTATGGCACTCATTTGTAGATGGCTATTTGCACTAATATAGCAGGGTCATTAAGGAGCACTTTAGGTAGGAATGCTGACACCACCTAACTGCATTGGAGACTTCCTGGCTTGCAGCTCGAAGCAGGACAGTCATTATTCACCAATGCATCCTGTCCATAACACTCGAAGCAGCACAAGATCCCGTTGTGTTAATGGCACCAGATTGCTCTCCTTTGCATCATCTTGCCATTTTTATATAACCTCACCAACTTTCTGGAATCCCATTACCTAAACTCCTTCCTGCTTGTTCTTGTGTGTTCTATATTAAAAATAGTTGTAGTCGAGCTTTTAAAAACATCACGGTGTGCAAAGAGAAGACGAAAATATAAAAGTTCATTTCAACTGAATGATTTTTTTTTTTTTAATATGACATTATTTTGCATTCTGTTAAACGGTTGTGGTTGCTACCGAGGTGAGCGCTGGAGATGGAGCTCTGTTGGTATGCTGGCATCACTTCTATGCGTTCAAGTCGGCACTTGTTCTACTGGCTCTCGGATACACATTTCATCAGCTCTGCCTAGGCTGCCGTGTCCCACACGACAACTGGTAGATCAAGCCAAGCCAACCAGATGCTTCCTGGATAAGCTGAAACATCCATCAACAATTTCTTCACTGTCATCAATCTCTGTCTCCAATCTCCCTACCAAAGATTATGGATCGTAGTTATTTAAAAACAAATATAGAAAGATCAGCAGGGATTGGCAGGATGGAGTCTAGGCAAGGTTGATACACAGTCAGAAAGGAGCCACAGCAGCACTGAATTTGGTGTTCAGCATTTTCAGCAAGGCTATATGAAAGGTCTGGACCAGACAAACAGCAATGACACGCCTGATTGGCTGAAGCACTGTGGGAGTTCCGGAGGCAACCTGGTGAATTTACAAGTTATAAATGGTGTATTGAAGTGAGAGCCTTTAATTATGCAGGGTGAAAGAGCGTGTTCAGCAGTGATCAGGTAAAGTGAATCGACTCTGTGTGGGCTGGGGGAGTGATGTTGCTGACAGAGTACTGCAGAGAAACCGAGAGGTTCATACATCAATATCAGGCCAAATCATCAGTCTCTCTCATTTAGCCACCCATGTATCTAACCCTGGGACCCTGATGGACTGATGGGACCAGGTGAGTTAGTGTTTATGTGCGCTTTTAGATTCGTGTGTGAGACACCACATCCTGCGTGGAAAGCGCATGAGGGACTGCTGGACACAGTGCTATTTGTTAGCACGCAATGATTTCTGTTAGAAGCCGCGAGAAGCTGATGAAAGGAAAGTGGTGTCATGGGCTACTGGTCTCCAACTTAAAAACTCTAACAGAATATACTAAAGGACAATAAACCTTGAAAAACATTTTTTTTAACAATGTAAATTGTCTCGAAGCATCTTTATAGAAATGAACATTTCTATTTATCTCTAATGAGCCAGCATAAAGCAACTGAGGCAAGGAAAAACTCCCTGAGAAGATATGAGGAACAAAACCTCAAAATGGAAGCCGTCCTCATCTGGGTGACAACATAGAGTGTGAATATGCTGTAAATCAATACCTTTCTATAACTGTTCACTATATAGTCGTGTTATTGTGTAACCAGAAGCTTAAGAGCAATATATACTGTAAGTAGGAGCATCAGCCTAGTTTTTTTTAATTCATTATATATTTAATGTAAATTCCTTTCTTCTGAGGCCATCAATGACTTCGATTGGGAACAGAGTATTCACCAGCACTTCGCTCTAACATTTGATACCAGCGAGAGCTCGCAAATACAAATACATATCAACATAGTATCTGGAACAGTTAGTTCTAAGGATGTGGAAAATGTAAACGTTATTTTCATTTATTCATTTTCTGCCGCTCATCCGAACTTCTCAGGTCACGGGGAGCCTATGCCTATCTCAGGCGTCATGGGGCATCAAGGCAGGATACACCCTGGATGGAGTGCCAACCCATCACAGGGCACACACACTCTCTCATTCACTCACACAATCACACACACACACTACGGACAATTTTTCCAGAGATGCCAATCAATCTACCATGCATGTCTTTGGACCGGGGGAGGAAACCGGAGTACCCGGAGGAAACCCCCGAGGCACGGGGAGAACATGCAAACTACACACACACAAGGCGGAGGTGCGAATCGAACCCCCATCCCTGGAGGTGTGATGCAAACGTGCTAACCACTAAGCCACCGTGCCACCCTAAAAGTTATTTTATTCTAGTGAAATATAAAACTGATGTGACAATCTTCCTATATACAGTGTACACAAACCCGGTATGCTCAAATATAATTTTTAAAGATAAAACTTTATTCAAGACTGTGTTGCTTCTCAGTTCTTTAAGTCTGCACAGCAAACAATATATTCAACATATAAAAGTGCTTATTCATCATATAATACTGCTTACATTCCAAAAGGTGCAATAAAGGTTTTAACTTAATCAACTTCTCACGCTCTCCTCCTGAAACAAGGCAATCAGACAAGGCTATTGGGATTTAAAAAGAAAAAAAAAACTTCTGCTAAGCTTGCTGTTTTTTTACATGCCGACCTGCTAGCATACAGTACTAGCATACTAGCATATCAGCTTCTACGTTCAAGCATCTGAAAAAATTCCCTAAATCTATGATCCGGATGAATTAAGACACTGAAGGCCAGTAAAAGACGAACCAAAACACCAGCGCTCGGTTTACAACCATCCAGCACATAAAGAGTCTTCATTTTAATATGTAAGTTAATGAAGCATTTTTGTTTAAGTGAGAAGAAGAAAAAAAAAGAAAGGTTCTTCATGTATGGTCAACTTTTGTAGACATTTAAGTGTTTAACAGATGTAATAAAGTGAAATTATAAACAGAATTATTAATCCGAAACTCAAAGGCTTTACTGGGAACAGCTTTATTAATCACATCTAAATATTCCAACATACAATTTAATCATTGTAATTTAGCAGTACGTGCTATGGCATTGATTAAAAATCTATTAAAATACATTGTGGTCAAATTTATATGCATTGCATGTTTATAATTATCTGCACACTGTATTTAATCATCTAATGACTGAAAATGGTGTGAAAGTTGAACGCCACCACACCTGCAATGTCACTTCCACGTGTAAATGTTCGATCTGCAAGGCTTTTAATAAATCTGTATTGAACATTAACAACCTGTATTATAGTATATTGAAAACATACGATCTTATTTTAAGCTTTATATCTGACCGCTCGCTCCTACCTACGTGAAATGGAGCAGAAACTACCCACCGCCTGACTTTATTTCAGTCCCATTGTGCACCTTTTCTTTTTCATACGTCCTCACAGTCTTGATGTGTTCGTAAGACAGAAATCCTGAATAATAATTTCACTATTCGAATACCGGTGACTAAAATGGCTCTGCAGATATTCAAATCCCTATTTCCATCCATACGGATCTAAAGCTTCAGGATTACAAATTCACATGAGCCTATAAATCTTTGTGTAGTGTGTCAACCAACACAGCATCTCTTCATTCAAACAGAATCAGCCTTTTGTGTTACACACAATTTGTGTAAGATTGGCTTTGCACATCATACATCACCTTATTCTGCCTTTCACTGTCGCATACGCATTGCATTAACCCCTGTCACTAAATATATCTCTAAAAGTTGTCTCAAAAACTCATTTGTTCCTGATTAAGGCTACATTGTTCAGTAAATCAGCACAACCAGCTCACACAAAGGAGCCGCTTTGCTATCGCTGTGAGCAGAACAAAAGCAAGGCATTCCACGTTATTACCCACATTAATAAAAGAAAGATATAGTATTATGCCCTCTCTTATCTAGAGGAAAAGTGGGATCTCAGTGACCTTTCTCTCTCTACTAATCTCAAACAACGGTGTGACCTTTCCAAGGTTTGTGTTTAAAATTTCACAGTGATGAATGACGTTCATCTCCGTTGCCCACTGAAGCTCCAGAAAAACAGCAAGAACTTTCTGAAGGGTCTGAAAATAATGCACTAAGAAAGAATACCGATGTTACGGATGATGGTACATAAAGGTCAATGTTTTGGCATTTGTTTAATCACAGTCATTGTGAATAGCAAAAATAATAGTCAAAAAATCAATTAATTATATTTATAGTACTTGATTTTCTTCTCTGGGAATAATGGAAATGATGTTAAAGTTACAGTTAATAAGATCCTTATCCAGGGGGAATATAGAGCATATGAGCAGCTCTGGTCAATCAGTATCCATGTGTTAGGCTGTGGATGCTGTATTTATGCACAGTGAAAGTCAAATGTCACATTCAGGCCAATTAGAATGTCTGATAAGATAACATTTCATCTAATATTAGTTATTAGACATTAGTTATCTGCAAACAACATACCTACTATCGTAAAACTTTCTGTCTAACCAGATCTGAATTCAGGCACACCTCAGCAGACCTGAAGGGTTGGAAAGTGTGTGTGTGTGTGTGTGTGTGTGTGTGTGTGTGTGTGTGTGTGTGTGTGTGTGTGTGTGTGTGTGTGTGTGTGTGTGTGTGTGTGTTTCTGTCTGGGTGTGTAAACTTGGGGCCAAATATCTGTCAGTATTGACCTTGTGGGGACATTTGGCTTCCCTACATGGAAAACGATTTTTTTTGTTTGTTTGTTTGGCAGATTTTCTTTTAAAATACTAATAAATAACAAAGCCAAAATGGTTCTGTTTAGCTAAGATTACCCTTGACGCACAACCCCAGTGACGAGGACGCGTACTGTTTGGTACATTGTGCTGTATGACCGTCATGGGTGTAGATTTGGTTTGTACACTGTTGAAAAAAGTTGGGGGGAAAAATCAGCGTTGCTATAGCTACAGTGTCATTACCTAATGTCCCTCTTCTTATCTATCTTTCTTTTCCATCGAAGCTTCACTTCGCCTCAGAACCTTTAGATACTCGACAACCGAGTGATCTAAAATAGCACTGGGCCATCTGTCTACAGAAGACAGAGCAACACATTGTGTTGTGCAACAATCATTGGGCTATACATGTGCAATGGAGAGGAGCTTCTAGTATTTTTAGCTGATTTATCATGGAAAACTCATGTTTGATTGTAAAATGAAAGAAAGAACAAGGGGAAATAGAAGGAAATGATATGAAAATTCGTGCTTGATCATTGAGATTTATTTAAATGTGTCAGAATGATGAAAGTACAAATTAAAGCTGATTTTAAAAAGTGAGCGTTTTGCAGTGAATTGAAGTAAAAGTTTATAGTACTAACTGTATAGTTTTTCTAACTTGAATGTCTAACACTTCATCTCCAATACCTCAAAGCAACTCTTCATCCAGACAAAACCTTTAGTAGAAAAATATTACACAATCTCTACACCATTCACTATGAGATCTACTCTTGAGAAGACTTGTTTAACAGCTGACTCTTAAAGGCTGAAAGCGAAAGTGGCACTGGACTGGAATGTCTGTAGCAAGGACCAATTCTATAAAGATGTATGACACACCAGTTGCCAAAGCCATTTAATCTTGTTCACATTCTAGTTAATGCCGCCTGGGCTGATTTACGCTTGTAGCTACTGCACAAGAGGAACTATGAGTCATTTAGCTGTGAGCCTTACACACTGGCAAAAAAATAAAGACACATTCTTTACAACAACTAAAAAAAAAAAGCAGACTTCTGCCGAATGAGTCAGTTCTTGATTAGTCCATTACTGTCTGACCGCCAGAATGAGATATGTGTAGAGACTGGGATCCTGTATACTCATGCTGTACACCAAATCGCCCATTGACCAGTCCTTAGCCTTCTTTCTCACTGAGATCTAATTCTCCACAGCAATGTCCATTTCTATCAAAGGCAGTCTGAATGAATCTATCCACAGAGGTGATCCTTTAATAAATATCCCCGATAACAAAAAAAATTAACATCCAATGTAATGTCACACTTTAACCTAAACAAGAGCCCAAAATTTTCACATGAACAGGCTCTTTAGTCAGGGTCGTATTCAGAATTTAAATCTTGTCCTGGTGATATTCAGTAAACAAGCTTGAGGAGCAATAGAAATTTACTGTAATAAACCTGCATGTAGCCTTGAGATCTCAACCAGAATTTAACTACTATAATAGAAAGGCTTAGGTGCAGCAAAGAGTATAATTCTTTGAATAATCAGAGGCACAGGATAAGATGGGGGGCTGACAGGCTTGTAATCAGTGGAGAGTTTCCATTCCAGCCTACACAGGATTGCATGACCCTCACTCATTTGGCTGCATTTTGTTTTCAAGATGGTTCTATTCAACAATTAAGCTAGATGTTCCTCCTGTTGCCTGATGAGATGCCTGCCATCAGTTCACGCCTTTTGCATGGAGCCTCATTCACACGAGACTCACTAGGGCAGCCTTACAGTTTGCCGTGAGATTGCTGTGGCTGGGTGCTTATGGATACCCTAAAGATGGCTGTGGATTTTCTCTGGTTCCTCTTAAGATTCCTCCTCTGAGTTTATCCTTGTTACCATCAACTCTATCCAAAATTCTGCAAAACTGCTTCGTGACAATTGTTAAAAATTATATATAAATTAAAATAAACTGCTGAAATGAATTGAATGGAAAAATCATTGTCAGTCAGTGTTCCAGAAGGAAGGTCATTAGAAGCTCAGCCCAGGAAAAAACAGTAATGATTAAAGCTGAGGTCCCGAGGAAGTAGGTCCGGAGGTGATTAAAATCAGCCACTCAGCTATCACATACAGGAGGAGTAAGACAGACCCAGATGCAGGATAGCTTCAGATAAATAGGTTCATTCATTCATTCATTTTCTACCGCTTATCCGAACTTCTCGGGTCACAGGGAGCCTGTGCCTATCTCAGGCGTCATCGCGCATCGAGGCAGGATACACCCTGGACGGAGTGCCAACCCATCGCAGGGCACACACACACTCTTATTCACTCATGCAATCACACACTAAGGACAATTTTCCAGAGATGCCAATCAACCTACCATGCATGTCTTTGGACCGGGGGAGGAAACCGGAGTACCCGGAGGAAACCCCCGAGGCACGGGGAGAACATACAAACTCCCCACACACAATGCGGAGGCGGGAATCAAACCCCCAACTCTGGAGGTGTGAGGCGAACGTGCTAACCACTAAGCCACACAGGACTAAACTACACAGGACAACGTTAAATAGACATAACGATTAACAATAAGGAACAGGTGTGTAGAGACAGGGAGGAGTAAACAAAGGCGGGGCAGACACGTGATAAAGAACGTAAACAGAAGCACATGGCCAAATTCCGAGCTGAACTGTAACATCAGCAAGCCTCTACGGGGATTTTGTGGGAATTTCTGGAATTTTCTTCTCTCTCTTAATCCATGTCTAGGTATAGGTCATTCACATGATAATAACATAAATGTATTAAATATAAACATGAATATAAACATGCCTCTTAAAAAGCAATGCAATCAGTGCATTTTAATGAATATTCCTAACATTCATGAAAGTAACATTCCTACCTTATTTTTAGACAAAATCACACTTCCCACTTATAGATGATCTTTAGGGTTAATAAATGCTGCCTGTGTATATTTGGCCTGTTTATGTATATCATATATGCACATGGCTTGGTCTTGTTCCATCGTTTTTAATCAAGTGAACAATTGAGAGTTAAGGGCCTTGCTCAGGGGCCCAGAGGGTGCAGCTGGGTAGACTTGGGACAACTCACAACCTTCTGATGATCAACCCAATTTATCTGGTACTGTAGCAACAAACATGCCAAACATTTTTCCCTGTATGGATGGTTGACATGTATCTAGATGAGTTTGTGCATTATGTTGGTGCCATGTGATTGGCTGTTTGGATAATTGACTGAATGAGCAGGTGTGTGAGTTTTCCCGTTAAAGTCGATATCGAGTGTATATTTATTGATACGTCTCAAAAACACAAAGCACCACAATGACTGCGATCCCTATGATTTCTGCTTTTTGGTATTTTAGGTGTAACCAACTGTATTCACATGGGTTTGTTCCAGGTTTGTGTATGAATTTGTGCATGCATGGTGCCTACTGATAGAGTGGTATAATATCCAGGGCATATTCCTGCGCCCACTGTTCCTCGGCTAAGCTCCGAATACATGCTGCAAATCTGACCAAGATAAAGCAGCTACTGAAAGTGCAAAATAAATGAGTGTTTTTCATTATGCGTTTATCTTCAATAACACCTTCAGACCTGATAATCTGGAGCCTATCATGAGTTAGAAATACACCCAAGTGATGCCAGACCTGGGCACCTTGGACACACATATTCACACACAGGCCAATTTAATATAGACAATGCATCCTTTGGCATGTTTTGCAAGGTGAAAGGAAACCCATAAGGGCCCTGAAAGTGCATAGAAATAACTAAATAAAAATAATCCTGCACTCAGGACCCTGAAGGTGGAAATGCTTCACACTGCACCACCATGCAACATATACATGTGTTGATAAGATGGAAAAAGAAAGTAATACCTCTTATTGCTAATGTAAATATTAATTATGTGTGAAATACAATGCAAATATAGTGTGTGTGTGTGAGAGAGAGAGAGAGAGAGAGAGAGAGAGAGAGAGAGAGAGAGAGAGAGAGACTATATACTAACACATATAGTATAAGTGTAAATATGTCTAATATCTTCCATATTTTCTGTTTATATCCATCACACCCAAAAATGGTAATAAACTACATTTTAATACCTCCATAATCTTGCAAATATGTGAGAAATCCTAGAAAACAATACACTAAAATAAGAAATATGACAAAATATCTTCAGGGATTAAATAACTCACTTCCCCAGAGTTTAATCAAATGGCAAATTATTAGACACATTTATTGACCTTTATTTCTATAAGGACCCAGCACTTCTAAGAGTAGAAATGAATGGTGTCAAAAGATGTAGTCACAAATAATGCAAGGCCTGACATTTCAGGATCTCCTTTGTGTCATTTTATAGAAATCTGATACAACAAAACCATAACGTGCCTGTCATGTTTGCCCTTTTTAAAATCCAGACCACAGACAGGAAGGGCAGGGCAATTGTTAATTAGGATAAGGAGTGTATTGTACGATCAGCTGTCACAGTATACAAGCTGTAGAACAAGACACTTCATGCTGCTAAAATCTGATTGGTCAGAAGGCGATTATATAACTATAACTATAACTACTCGACTATGCTGTACCGTATAGTACTGCATAACTGCATGACAAATGACATGTTTATTAAACATTATTACTAATACACATTATTGTTTCTGTAGTAACAAGTCCTTCGCATTAGCTATAGGATGGTGGAGCTAACATGGTCCTGATAATAAAGGATTTCTATTTAACATATATATAAAAGAATTCAGTCAGTGTCAGCACTTTGAGGTAAAGCTGTAAGTTTCTCTCAAGGTATTTTGTAGAGGTGCTTAAAGGTTTCTCTGTTATGTAGCACCATGCATTTTTCTAATTATAGGCTTATGACAGAAAAAAAAACTGCTTAGCTTCTGGGTCCCACACAAACCTCAAGATAAAAGCATCTGACAAATGAAAATATATCATGGAAATGTATTTCTGTACCATTAAATCCTTGGGTCTATGTTGTAATTCATTTGAATTCCATTTATTTCCATTTGTTTGCTTCAGTTTAATCTCAGACATATGTTTAATTTTCTTTTAACTTCATGAGAATTTATAACTTTACTTTTTCTCTGTACTTAATGGTACAGAGAAATTTCCAAAATTCACTCTTTAAAAAATGATGGTATGTTTGTTACTATTCTGTTCATAAATACTTACAGTACAGACCAAAAGTTTGGACACACCTTCTCATTCAAAGAGTTTTCTTTATTTACATGACTATGAAAATTGTAGATTCACACTGAAGGCATCAAAACTATGAATGAACACATGTGGAAATATATACGTACAAAACAAAAAAGTGTGAAACAACTGAAAATATGTCATATTCTAGGTTCTTCAAAGTAGCCACCTTTTGCTTTGATTACTGCTTTGCACACTCTTGGCATTCTCTTGATGCGCTTCAAGAAGTCGTCACCTGAAATGGTCTTCTTGAAGGAGTTCCCAGAGATGCTTAGCACTTGTTGACCCTTTTGCCTTCACTCTGAGGTCCAGCTCACCCCAAACCATCTCGATTGGGTTCAGGTCCGGTGACTGTGTAGGCCAGGTCATCTGGTGCAGCACCACATCACTCTCCTTCATGGTCAAATAGCCCTTACACAGCCTGGAGGTGTGTTTGGGGTCATTGTCCTGTTGAAAAGGTGGTGTGTCCAAACTTTTGGAAGGTGTGTCCAAACTTTTGGTCTGTACTGTACATAGTGTAAGTATGGATTTATAGAAGAATAGAAGAATAACAAATATATAAAAGTGCAATAATCATCTTCAGAGATGTTTTAGCTACTTCATTGGTTATCATAGCTTCATAGTTAAGTTTAACAGTGCCAAAAAAAAAAGGCATAACACAAAGGAACTGAAATTGGCTAATCATATTCCTTTATCTTCTCTCGCTATCATCCGAAGGAATGTGGCAAAACCTGGTTGAGTAATATGATGTTTTCCTCTGTCTGTGTGATAAAGTATGGCTATCAATCACTTCTGCTGATTATTCCACTGCTAATGAACTGGAAAATAAAATGAGGCAAACTGATACAATAATAATTAGAAAAATAATCATGAAATGGACCTCTGAAGAAGATTTAGGATTTAGAAAGACAAATATTCATAAAATGTAGCCAGAATGAAAGTGTGCCAATGTAATGTCATATTTTATATAGCTTAGAAAGGCTGTTTGAGTTGGAGAAATGTCTATTTTGTGTGGTTGACCACTTACACAGTCGCTAATCATCTGTCACACCATTTTTGTACTGTTGCGCCTGGGGTCAGCTATAGTACGGCGTCCCTGGAGCAGGTGAGGATAAGGACCTTGCTCACCCAACATTGATGTCTCAGCAGCTTGTGGGCTTGAACCCCTGACATTCTGATCAGTAACCCAAAGCCTTAACCACTGAACCATCAAGCCTATGGTGAGCTCAGTTCCTCATGAGCTCTTGGTTGTTTAATTGTACTCAACTACAAACTTGTAACATTACTTCCTGTCCAGTGTCACTGATATGAGGATGAGGTTCACATTTGAGGCTGATTCTTCTCAAGGTTTCTTCCTCATATCATCTCAGGGAGTTTTTCCTTGTTACCATCACCTCCGACTTGCTCATTAGGGATAAATGTTAGAGATAACATTAATTAATTAATTAATTATTAATTGGATCTTAAAGCTGCTTTGAGACAATGTGCATTGTTAAAAGTGCTATGAATATTAATTATACAGAACAGTAAATAAATAAAGAAAAAAAACATTATTTTTCATATCGATATCGTTCATTTAATATCTCATATTGTCCAGTATGGCAGCGAACAGAATAACTGGAAAACGTAAAGGTGGAGAAAAATGTATCGGAAAATATCAGCATAATCATATATTTCTCATATGCCATGTTTATGGAAGCCCATTTGTGGTACAGAGAAATAAGAAATGTAACTGTGACAATTCTGACTTTTTTTTTTCACAATTTAGACATCCACTTAACACTGTACTGAAATGCTTCTTCTTCATATAATGGGGACATGTTAGAGTCTACTTTTCTTTGTTTACTGAGTGTTGTTCTTACCGAGCCTGCTGTCTTTTTAACTCACAAAAAAATCAATAATGTTTTCCATTCCATTCCGTCTTCATATAGTCCATGATGCCATGCATGCTAACACAGATTTAAAAGCTTTTTGGGGAAAACCATTTTGGGGAAATTGTACCACGCTGCATTTTTCTAGCATGCCTTAAACTAAATTTTATTTGCTGCTGTATGTAGGTGGTGTTTGAGGTGGGCAAAGGGGCATAAGGGCTACCACATTTCCCTCAAACTTCCTGAATTTAATTCAATTCAATTCAATTTTATTTGTGTAGCGCTTTTAACAATGAAAACGCCCTTAAATAATAAAAGGAAGAACTCTTGAGAGGAACCAGTCTCATAAACTCATAACTCATAAATTAGCTCATTATCAAGTTCATTTTAGATACAGCAACTCTTTCTTGCTGAAGCCTTCAAATACTCACTGATGGAGATTTGTTATTTTTGTCTATTGATTAAGAGTTTGTTCTCCTCAAAATCCTCAAAAGATCTAAAACTTCTCCTCTAATGTCTGAAATCTTCATGATGTACAGTAGAACACAACTGGAGCTGGTACATCTCTAGATGCTTCAGGATCCTCACAGGGTTGGCCTCTTCTCTTTGAGATCTTCATGAAACTGAACACAACTAGAGCTGACACAATCTCTATACTGTACGCCTGAGGATGAGTTGGGGTTTCAGGTCCTTCTCCTGGTTTCTGAGGGTTCCTCCAGGTACTTCGGTTTCCTCCCTACTCCAAAGACGTGTTATAAGCTGACTGTCATGACTAAACTGTCTGCAGTGTTTGCATTTGTGAGTGTGTGCCCTGCAATGGTTGCCACCCTGTCTAGGGTGTACCCTGCCCCAAGAACCCTGCGATAAGGCCCCAAGCTTCCTGAGACCCTGTGTAGCATAAGCGAGACAGAAACAGATGGTTGGATTGAGGTGGTGTTTCTAAATTTGTAGACTTGTTTACAGATGCTACTCTATTATGCAGACCTCCCTGTGATCCCTGGGAAAATATCTGCCTGTCTAACCATCTTCCTCACTGTGCATGTGGGCAAAATGCACTTTCATCCTCCTCCAGGTAGGTTCATTACAGCTGCAGTAGTTTTAAACGTCTTAATTATACCTTTCACAGCGGTTATGGGCATTTTCAGGCCTGTGATATTGTTGGTAGGCAGCGCCTGATTTGTGAAGGTCAACACACTGTTGTCTCCTTTCATTTGTCTATTCTCTTGGTGATTGACTAAGGGAATTTATCCTGTTTCACCTCATATGTATACCCTAGTGTAGCAGAAAGTCATGGATAACCCCATTTTTTTTCTTTTACTTTAATTAAAAAGTGAAAATGTAAATGGGAACAAGCTTGTCACAGATCCGCTCGGTGCATGCCACATTTCCCAGCACAACGTGCACGGCTTGTGACTTTCTTTGTTCTCACATCCTGGTTGTGTCTCCACCCGTTTTATCATTTGCGTGTCTCTTTTTAGTTTAGTCTCCTGATTAGTTTTTTTTTTCTTCTTATATTGAAACATTTCTGTGTGAGTCCTTTTTTGTGTTGTTCCATTTTTGCAGTATCTGTCTGTGTTTTATCCATTGCTCCAGACATTAAAGGTGATTATTGGCTTTCCTATAATAAACGCCATTTTATTTTAAATCCTAGGAATTTAAGAACAACGTTGAGGGATGCCAATAGTTGTAGCACACAAAAAAGCAAACAAATAAAAAACAGAGAGTGTAAAACTGTCAGGACTCAGCCCGGACTTTGGCCACGTGCATTTGTTTGTTCGTCACGTGTCTGCCCTGCCCTTGTCTGCTCCTCCCGTTTCCACACACCTGTTTCCTATTGTGATCACCGTTGTCTATTTAACTGTGTCGCGTTGCCTTAGTGCTGAATCTACTGTTGTCTACTGTTGTCTTGTCCTGTCTCTGTCATGTTTCGTGTTCTTTTGTTATTAAACCCCGTTTATTTTTGCTATCCTGCGTTTGGGTCTGTTGTATCCCGTGTCCGTGACAAAAAACTAAATTAAAATAAATTAATTAAATACTACAATAATCCTAAAAATAATAGACATCCAGTATCTGTATAGATCAGAATGCAGAAAAAGAAAGCACTATCTATCTGTGTTTGCCCATATAACAGTCTATAGTGAGCAATCATCTGTAGTGGAGGTGGCAACCCTGTCACCATGGGTAATGGCTTCCATCTCTTCTTGTGTGTAGTGTGTAAAGGCCACCCGGTGCCCAGGAGCCAATTAAAATCCAGGGAAATGGCCCTGCTGCTTGACTTGATTGGTGTAGACCCCTCTTGATATCAGCTTCTCATCGCGTTGAGTTTGCTCTGGGCCTTTGATCCCAGCCTCCAATCAAATGAATCATTTCCCCTCGGCCTCGTGACCGCAGCTGGCAAGGAAGCTTCATGCTACGATGTGTAACACACCGTCAACGAGTAAATATGGCAGCACATACCTGATATCACACTGTCACATCTGCACCGGAAAAGAGCTTAACACGGAACTGGGCTGCTTTGAACAGACATGCTTCAACAATTACAGTAACAAAGCAGAGTGGGAACATATTTACAATTAGAATGAACGAATATAGCCTAGATATCATACTACACGAATGATAACTACTGTACGTAACTATATCACAGTTTTGGTACTATGATCACCCCTGCTTACGACTTTAAATGGCTTAAAAAGGTGTTACGTGTGAACAGCATTGTTCACTGAATTGCTTTCTGGGTGATTAGGATAACAATTTTTGTTATGCCTGAAAACTGGCATTCATTTAAGTCTTCTATCTGTTCATCTAATGTTCTATATTTGCTATATAATTAATGTGAGTCAATTTTAGATGATTTGCTTAACGCACTATACACTGTAGTCATACTGGCTGAAGAATACAGAACAGCTTTGGAAAGGTTTTGCACCAAACCAAAGTAGCTGATGTAAACATGAGCCAGTGTTTTGTAGCAGATTCTCTGATGAGGTTGAACTGATCCCATGCATTCATGTAAATTATTCAGCTAAAGAAAGCTCATCAGACAAGAAATTACATCCAGGCCCAGAGACAATAGCCAAGAAAGTGGAGCTGCATTGCACAGACTTATATTATTTATATTAACCCTCATGTAAATGCTTTTACTATTCAGTCCTGGACCTTTGTATGCAACGGGTTTTTATTTATTCATTCTATTTTATTCCATTTCTTGGCTGAACTCTTATAAAACAAAAAGATGTGGTGTACTTTATTAGATGACAATATAGTCATGGGCATTGTGATATATAATTTTATACAATTAATAAGGAAAATCTATTTTATATACTGTACTACATATGATGTGGTGTATATGCTGTATGTACTACTGTGGTATGGATGATAAAGGATTTGTAATGTTACAAATGTACAAATAATTGTACTGTTCTCAGTTCAGTCAGTATGTCACACTACCATTTCCACTGCACTCTCTACACACCCTTTTATTATAAAGCATGACTAAAAGACTAGCCTTAACCCAGAGGTCAAATTCTTTATGATTCCTTAAAGCAATGGCCTCTTGGGATGTGTAGAGTGCACTAGCGCTTATTCAGTATGAAACACGCTTAAATCTATGATTTATGTTAATCGCCAGTGAAATTTATATATATATATATATATGTGTGTGTATGTATGTGGGTGTGTGTGGGTGTGTGTGGGTGTGGATGTGTATTTAATACACACAAATAGAAAGATTATATGCAGATTTTATTAATTATCGACAAATCTAGATTTATACAATGATAATGAATTTATTGCATGCCTAGACAGCCTCCTCAATACTTATTTTATAGACTATAATACATGGTTCATACATATTTCAATATATTCATTCATTCATTCATTCATTCATTCATTTTCTACCGCTTATCCGAACTACCTCTGGTCACGGGGAGCCTGTGGGTGTAAATAAATAAAGATATGAACGCTGCCGCAGTGACAATTTTTTTAGGCTGTTTATAATCTTAGTGCTTCAAGTGAAACTTTTTAAATTTTTATAAAATTCATTCATTCATTCATTCATTTTCTACCGCTTATCCGAACTTCTCGGGTCACGGGGAGCCTGTGCCTATCTCAGGCGTCATCGGGCATCAAGGCAGGATACACCCTGGACGGAGTGCCAACCCATCGCAGGGCACACACACTCTCATTCACTCACACACTCACACACTACAGACAATTTTCCAGAGATGCCAATCAACCTACTATGCATGACTTTGGACCGGGGGAGGAAACCGGAGTACCCGGAGGAAACCCCCGAAGCACGGGGAGAACATGCAGACTCCACACACACATGGCGGAGGTGGGAATCGAACCCCCAACCCTGGAGGTGTGAGCAGTGTTGTATAAAGTACTAGAAAGCAATACTTGAGTAAAAGTACAAGTATCGTACTAGAAAAAGACTTTGGTAGAAGTGAAAGTCACCTTTTAGAATATTACTCAAGTAAAAGTCTTAAAGTATCTGATATTTACTGTACTTAAGTATCAAAAGTATTTTTCTGATATTTAATGTACTTAAGTATTTGAAGTAAAAGTAAAAAGTAAAATCTCAGTGATTTTCGGTAGGCATAAGAGCAGGGGCGGTTCTAGGGTTTCATCTTTAGGGGGTTTAGCCCTCAGTGAGAATTTAAAACAAGAAGAGTTTTATATTATATATTATATGACTACATAGTAAGCCAAAAGTTATGGTATTATTAAATGGCAAAAGTCTTGAATCAAATCAGTTCATGTATGTGTGAATTCTCTACAAACAGTGTGTCCAATGAATGCAGTCATTAATAAACAAATATTCACAAGACAAAGACCAAATCTATAAATGTTATTTTTATTTAGTATTGAATGGATTGTTTGCATCAATATTTTGTTTGTGCTACAACTCTGGTAATAAGTTTAGTGAAATTTCACTGCTTTTGATTGTCGTATTTGCGGGTTTCAGCCGAATAAACGCCTCCAGCTCTGACCACGCTTCTCCGTAGAGCGTGCAGACGTGCGTAATGCAATGTAGGAGCACACATTTCTTCTGATTTTATTTTGTAGTAACGAGTAACGAAGATGCTTAGTGGAAATATAGCGGAGTAAAAGTATACATTTTTTCTAGGAAATGTAGTGGAGTAAAAGTGAAAGTTGACATAAACTTAAATAGTGAAGTAAAGTACAGATACGTGAAATTTTTACTTAAGTACAGTAACGAAGTATTTGTACTCCGTTACATTACAACACTGGGTGTGAGGCGAACGTGCTAACCACTAAGCCACCGTGCCCACCACATTGCAATACAGTATATGATTATTATAATTATTATTACTGAAATCTATTATATTGTGAATATAATTAATGTTGTAAGAGTTTCCAGTGGTTACCATGCATTCAGGAAGTAAGAGGTGCGGCAGTTCATGAATCTTGACATATATTTGAACCGAGTTTCTTGTAACAAAAAAATTAAAGCTGGAATGCAGGGGTTAGGAGTGAGTGAGATCAGTCGAGCTGGGCTAGAATTATTTCCTTGTCAAGTACATCAGCTGAATAGAGTAGGTAATTGATGTGTATTTTTTATTATAGTGCATTTATTAAAGTTTGGACAGGGAATTATTCAATCTATTTAAATGAACAGTCCCCTCTATTAAGTGAACAGGAATCCTCCATTCAAATTAGATTGTAGGCTACTCGAGCTTATCTAATGAATGGCTTAGTACACTATACGATAACCAACACGAAGCCTTTAATTTAATCTTCCGGTGCAGTAATTTGGCTCTCGCTTGGTAGACAAACAGCTCACACTAATTGATCTTAATTTATTTCCTTTTTTCCACAGCAAGTGGAAGTGGCCGTCATGAAAAGAAAAAAAAATTCTATTAGACACGTGTAGCCGGTAATTACCCTTTGCACACCTACTGGACACGTATTAAAGGGGCTTACCAAGAAAAGTAACGATTACCTCTAAGTTTACTTTGAAATTAACAGGAAAATTATTTCAATGTTCTTTTATGTCGTAATTATGGGTTTAGAATTTTATTCTAAACTCGTGCAATGCATCCAAAAGGGTCTTTTCTGTGTCAGTATCTACAGCAAACAATTGTGTACTGCTCGGGCCACAGATACCACTGATAATAATTCCTAATTATTCATTAAAATCATAATTCAGACGGTAATTCATGATATGACATTATAGTTGATAATTGAGGAGAGAAAAATAGCAGACTAATGCTTATTTATTTACCTGTTTTCCTGATTTAATTCACATGCTTTACTTGGTAATTTACTTAGTTGCTTGCAGATTTAATCGAAAATGTTTTCTTGTCAACTACTAAGGACTAAAAATCTACACTAGTGTGCTTTTGTAAAATTCTTAGAGTTCTCGTGCCCCGAGAATGATCCAACTCTAAAAACCCTCAAGAAATGAACAGTTTTGTCAGGTGTTATTAAAGAGTGCAGCAACAAGGTTAAATATCTACACCAGTTACACTCAGCTCTTCTGTGTCAGTCCCATTGCCTTATGGTATAGCACATTGTCCATTGTTTTACTGCAGAATCTCAGCAGAAGCAGTAGTTTCTGCAGGTACTGTATGTCTCACCTACTGTGTAACTACTGAATAATAGGAATTTGGACATACAGTCCATTGCTCATCACCAACATACATACATACATACATATATATATATAAACCCAGACACTCTGGTCATTCAGTTAGTTTACTCAAGAAAGTTCAGAGCAGTTCACACTGATCACATTTCTCTATGAATATCTAATTAAGCATGCAAATGGACAAAACAAATCCTTTCTTTGAGCTACAACGTACTGTAAGAGCATTGAGCAAGATTTAAAGAATAAATAAATTTCTTGCCTTTAGATGATTTTTGACATTGAATATGCATAATTCACCCAAGGGCTCTATGTGTATGCGAGGATTCTTATCGCTGTCATTTAGTTTGCACATAATCCTCAGCCCCTTGAGCTTGTCACTTACAATATCAGTTACAGGATCACTAGGTGTGTTCGACTTCACACATCCCTGGCTTAGTACCACACACGTGTCTGTTGGATTTCTTTGTTCTTGAGGCGGTTACAGCAGCACATCATGGCCACGAATGTCATGATAATCTCAGGTGAGTGAAGCAGAAGCAGTTTTCAGATCGGATGAGCTCAGCTACTCTATATCTCATATCTCATGTCATACTTATCCAAATAAAACACAGATTCAGACGAATTGGTAACGTGTTTCAGGTTAACTGCTACTTTATGCACCAAGCAGATGCTTCTGTGGTCGTAACGTTGTAAACAAATTTGATACTGATTTGTTTGACTTATTTCTAGACTAACCCGCATCAAGATTATTAAATCTAGTATTCGCTCATAATAATAAAAATGAGGGACAGTTACAACAAGGCACATGGAATACAATACTTTCATATAACACACCATTATTCTCTATAATCCTATACTGTGTTATTGCTGTGCAGGCAGTCCAGACCTCTGGCCACATTCATGGTTCAATAAACTCTTGTTTTTTAGTGTTAAAGAGAGTCCACTTAATGACCTGTATGCCGTGACTTAAAGGAATGATATTATCTATTTAGCACGGGTTTGCATAGCATCACATTTTTAATAAAAGGATTTATTTTTATCAATTTTATCAAGCAATAGTCCAGGATCATGCCATTTCTTCCTAATCGATGAGAATGTGCAGAATTGCAAATTTACACATTTTACATTCACCAGTAACTACAATATTGTTATATTTACAGAGGGTTCTGCCGTAAATCGTGTTTCTGCCGGGTTCTACTGTTCCTTGTCAATGTTTCATGTCTCATGTTTCATGTTTCAACTTCATAGTGCACCTAGACACCTGGACACACACACACACACCATACACACAAGCCCTCAGCTGCATGCCCTCGGGTGCAGGAAGGACCGTTCTGAGTTCCTCATGCTATTCTGCATTCACTTTCATTCAGTTTTGAATCGAAGTGCTGAATCTCATTCAGCTGTGTCAGGAGTTCCCAGCACGAAGGTGAGAATACGGAGCATATCATCTAACGTGGACTGAATCTCTTCTGGCAGTAGTGTTGGAAATCAATTGCACATTTGGATGGCAAGTAAAGCTCTCAGTAGAGCTGTCTCTGTTATCCAGATCAATATACGAAACAGATAATCATTCGGCCATGTTTAGCCATCCTATCCGGGAAGCTGTCCTTATCCTTTTTCGTGTGGGCTTGCTGTGGTATACGGTCTCTGTAAAAGGGCTGAGAATAATAATGTACTGCTGCTGCTGCATGGTAATGCATGCGTCATCTTTTGTCTCAAGCGCCCTCTGTAGGCTAAAGAAGGATGTGCAATAAATCTGACAATAATCTGTACGTATAAAAATGTGATAGATAGATAGATAGATAGATAGATAGATAGATAGATAGATAGATAGATAGATAGATAGATAGATAGATAGATAGATAGATGCATTCATTCTAAACAGTTTATGCATGAGGGTCTGAAAACTAACCATGTACAGTAAGACATTACTCCTTTTCTTCATCTAGTTATACACAAAAGTGTTTCAAACTATCTGCTTGTAGATATTTTATTATTGCTTGCGGATAGAGGCAAATCCTGATGTAGCATGTTTGGGAGCTATGGAAAGCACCATTTCACAAAGAAGCTGCTTTATAAAACGAACCCTACTGTTTATTCGCAGCGAGAAAGAGCAAAGGAGAGAACAGTGAGGAGCTTATGCAATCCCACGCCGGATTAAATAATAAGCAAGCTGCTTTATTTTTGCAGAGGAGGTAAAAGAGCTTTAAACACCTGCTCCTCTTCCGATTGAAATGCCAATCTGTTCCTTGTCTGTCTCAGCCAGATCTGAGGAAAGAAGATTAACATACATGTGTGATCCTACAGAGTGCATGCTTTAACCCCTCCTATGGTGCTGCAATGCCTGTGGCCTCGGATGAATGGAGGGAAAAAAACAAGGGGCGAGAAGACAAGAGAAGAGACACATTTACACATTGCTCCTTCTCTCCTTCCTGGCAATGCCTGGGCTTTTGGCCAAGCCTCACCACAAGGATATTTTACCCTGAGAGCTCAAGGATCTGTGGGGCAGTTTTGCACTGCCTGTGCTCAAGTGCCCTCATCTATATAGGTTCCAAAATAAAAGTAGGAAGAAAAAAAAACATGTAGAAAGCCAAGCCAGAGGCTCTCCTTGTATTGAGAGCAACTCTCAAAGCAAGGAGAATTACCCTCAGAGGCGAGTTCTCAATTTAGCCCGAGGATGCCTTAGCAGTTGAAACCAAATCTATCTTAATGAGACACTGGGAAGAAGAAAAATGCCCCCTTGACCCCTGATACCTTAGTTACGAAAACTGATTAGACAAGCCTCAGTGTTAACAACATAAACACATTCTGTCACACTGCTGTACAAATGATAATTTTACATGCCTAATTAAACTCTGTATGAACTGTGACTGACTGGCTCTCATCTACGTCAACTGGGCACAAAGAGTGATTTGAAATGCACACACACACTGCCGTCACAAACGCCTAAACAACTTAAAACAAACCAATCACCGCGGTCTGATTTCAAACGTTTATGATGGATTTCTTAGCAATGCACCTGAACAACTTAATCCCTTGACTAAATATTATGAAAGCAAACAGCAATGAAGAACAGACAAAGACAACACAGTAGCAAAGACAACACAGTAGCAAACACAACCAGCAAACATGTCGCAAACTTTAATTAGCTTCTGAAGATACTGCTAATATAGAGCTGAAATCGCATACAATGTTCATGATTTAAATGTATGTTCTGTGTATAACCCAGACCGCAGGCTCTTAAATCTTTAAGGAGCTACGTTAATATTAAAAATTGACACCTTCATGAAATCAATGCAATGATTATGATTCAGTTATTTGTTTAATGAGATGTGTTTAGGCTTGAGATCCAAGATCTAGGTCAGCGGTCACTAACTCTGCTTCAGGAGATCTTCCCTCCTGGTGATAAATAGACAGATGGCCTGAGATAGCCAAGATCTCCAGCGTCGCCTTCCTAATTCTACGCACCAAGATCTTTATTCCTATTAGCTGTATCAGATAACTAAAGATTTGTATTTAAGGGGTGTGCAGATCTACGGCAGGGATGTCTAACCCCATTATTGTAGATCTATCATCCTGTAGCATGCTGTAGCATTTATTTCCATACTACGTATCTTGTAAAAATGAAATGAAACGAATCCCGGTGGAAGATACACAGAACTAAGCATTTAGATTCATTATTCACACCAATCTACAGTATAAGCTGTTAGAGATCATCAAGCAGGTTTCTAGAGAGTTCCAAAGCCCAATCCGTTTGATCTGATCCAGCTAATCATGTAATCTGATTATCTGGAGCAGGTGTGTTGGATTGTGGTCATAAACTCTGGAAAGAGGTTGATGATGTCTGATCTAGAGCATCCGTGTGTAGAAGAAGCATGCATACCCAAACTGCACTCCTGTCTCTGCTCTGTGCGTTTTCCTTCAGCTTGGAATGACAGGTAGAGATCTTGCCCCACTCCTGGATTAAGTAGGCTAGTTTAACGGGATGGACGCTGTCCTTTTCAGCACCTCCTCATCAGCATCAGCATCAGCATCCTCTACGGGCTGGGGAAAAAGGTCAGCTGCAGAAAAGGTAATCCGGTCATGATCATGACAAGCTGTGTGACGCTTATTGCGCAATCACGACACGCCGATAAGCTCACGTGCAGTTACACCGGCTTACTTTAGATCTTTAAAGTTTTCCTTTGAAGTGTGCAGGCAGCGTAAAGATCGCACGCGCGGGGGAAAAACACAGATCCGCACGAGACCACAAGGTGGAAAAAAGAATAAATCCACTGGGAGCATGGCTCTCCTCGGTGCGCGAGCGTTATCCACCTTAGAGCTGCCTCCTACTGAGGAAAAGCCTCAGTGCTTCCCGTGCGTCAATCCAACACTCTGTACAAAACCTTATATATACAGCCTACAGTCCATCCCTGCTCGAGCTCCACAAGCGCGCGCAGCTCCGAGAGCGGGAAAGCAACTCTTTCTTTTCAAAGCGCTCTGTCCGGGCGAGAGATAGAGCCCCGCCCACTGCGCTGTGATTGGCTGAGCAGCATAATGGGTGGGGAAATACAAAGAGAAGGAGAGTGAGAGAGTTTTAGCCTTGAAGCTAAAGCTGTGTAATGGAAGTGAGAAACAGTTTTCTCCCAAAACGATTTAGTCAAATTTTCTAAGCTGAACAATTGCTTCTGACCCCTGGCAAATATCAATTCATACTGAATTGTCTGAAAATGTCTGCCATGTTTTTTATGTATCTAAAGGTCACGTAGGGGCCGAAACCAAGATCACAATTTTTACTGAGGCCCCTTTTGAAAAATCCTAAATGTCTCTAAATGACATATTCACATTATGTAAATGTGAGCGAGTGACATACTTACTCACTACTTACTCACTACATATTCACTATGGCAGGAAGTCATGGCCTAATGGGTTGAGCGTCTGACTTCTAACCCTAAGGTTGTGGGTTCGAGTCTGGGGCCGGCCATGACTGAGGTGCCCTTGAGCAAGGCACTGAGACCCCCCACCCAGCTTCCCAAGCACTGCAGCAAAAAGTGTGTGTACACTTTGGATGGGTTAAATGCGGAGAACAAATTCTGACTATGGGTCACCATACTTAGCTGTACTTCACTATGCGGCCTAGTGTATGAATTTTAGAAGGGTAGCATCGTGTCAAATGCAATACTAAAGGTTTTTACTGACCAGAATCAAACACGCGTAATACAAGACTGCTAGCGTTAGCATTATTTACGCCCACAACATTTCCCGAAAACTTTTTAAGACCTCTTGTCCCCTGAGAGTGTTGTTGGGGGGACGAGATAACGTGAAGTGTCCTCTTTATGAAGTTATGAATACAGTATACCACCTTTTGTCTTTGTTTGGTTGAATAAGTCAACATTCATACAGCTAACAGCTAACGTTACCAGAGATAGCCGTTTCATATTATTCTCAATGGTATTCCGAATACCGTATTCGAATCAAACATTTTATTGTTAAATGGTAAGAAACAGCATCTGTTCCTATGTCTAAAAACTTAACAGGAATTTGAAGAAATTCTCTGATGTGTGTCTCATCCTGATTGTTATGGTGCAATGGTTGAAGTTTTGATCTTGCATCATCTACTGTTTCAACGTTTGGAATTCAACAACTGCCCTTAGGCTTTCATTAAAAATGTAATTGGGTTTTCTTTTTCTTTTCTCAGTACAGAGATTGTGTTGAAACTGTAGTAATCACAGAGATGCTAGACTGGATGTGGCGGATAGAGTTTCATGTGCAAAAGCTCTGGAGTATTCCATTATAAAGTGCATATATAAGTGCAGGCAAAGAAAATATAAGGGCTGTCTTTGTTTTTTTGTCTCTTAAAACAAACATTTTAGCCTCATTATATCTTCATCCCCTCAAGGCTTTACTTTTATATGTTAGACTACAGAGAGACATTTTAAAAGTAGTTAAAGTAGAGTGCAGTGCTCTGGGAATAAAAGATTTTATAGCATATTATTTTTAATGAACAAATTCTTTTTGGTCTTCTTTTAGTTTAAAGTTAACCTACAAGGCTTGCCATGCACTTCTTTTTTTTAAATAATGAAAAGAAAATCTGTGCTACTCAGATTACTTTTTGAAATGCTTTTATTATTCAGAATGACATGAGGATTTTCCATCAGCTGCTTGTAGTATTCACAGTCGACTGAAACGGGTAAACGGCATATTATTTCACTCATCTGTTATTGCATGAGCATTATTGCACTTTCAGCAGCTGAAGTTTAATGGTTCACACCTACGTAATAAAAAAAGGCATAAATCCAAAAGAAGTTTATAATGTAGTAAAATATGAAATTTAGAATGTAACCTGATAACATGAAATTTCAGTTTATATATAGTTTGAAGAAACTGAAATGAGCTAAAAATCCCAGTGAGAAATATATATATTTAAAAATGGGATGAAAGTGACTTCAACTGTGCTTATAATTATTCCATTATTCATGCCAGATTGTGAAGACATAAGTGTGCGCCATCACCAAATTAAAACTACTAAAATAATACAATACAGCTATGGGATATTTAATACTAAGTAATCTAATAGTATAGTCTACTATAAGTACTCATAACTTATAATACTGTAAGGTCAAAAACAAGACAAAAACCCAAGTGTACATAATCACTTGAAAACGTTTCAAAGGAAAATTATTTGTAAAACAAAATCTATAATAAATCACAAAATGCTTTTAAATGGATTTCTAAGTAACTATATGTTATTTAAATGCCATTATATAAATAAATAAATAAATAAATAAATGCAACTATGTAAAGATTCAGTATATTATACTGAAAAATATAAGACCAAGAAAAATGCATGGATTTGCAAATACTACAAAGAAACTGAATAAATATAAACCACACACTGGGATAAGATGCACACAAAATAAAAAAATGCCCAGGAGGCATGCTGAAAATACCAGTACACAAACAGGAAGAGTTCCTATCATATTCATGACATGTTCATGAAAAAAAAACACATACATGCTAGTACAACATATAGAAACCACCACATAAATGCACAGAATGATCAGCCAAAGCTCTTTCAGTCTCTTAATACCGTATCCAGCCATCCATTTTCTGTACTGCTTCTTCTGCACAGGGCTGTGGGAGGGGACAAAGAGGAGGACATCCTGGACATGGTGAGAGTCAATTGCAGGGCACAATCACACATACCCACACATACCCACACATACCCACACAAAGATGCCAATAAGCCTACAACATATGTCTTTGGACAGGGAAAGGAAACCCTTGAAGCAAAGGGAAAACATGCGAATTACAAACACACACACACACACACACACACACACACACACACACACACACACACACACACACACACACACACACACACACACACACACACACAGATACTTGAATCAAACCCCCAATCGTGGGGGTGTGAAGCAAATGTGCTAAGCAAACATGCCTCCTCAATACCATATGTTTCCTGTAAGTACTATTACTGTTATTATTGTAAATACTAATACTGATGTGACAAGCTTAATTTTCAGATATTATACTTATTATACAGTCTGTTTTCTTCTAGTAAACCTCTTTAGCAGGGTCTCCAATCTTATCAGATACAGACCAGTATAATTGCATGATTTTTTTCCATCAAAGCCAGAGCCACACCTTACAGTCTACTGAAGGCCAATAGCAACTAAATTAGGCCACTTTCCTTATCGAATTTGATTAAAATGGCCAATTGTGGTGGGAAACAGCACATTCTGGCCGCACTTAGTTCTTGTTGACTCTGGTAATATGTGCTCACAGTTGAATGAGCTCTCCTTTTGTTCTAATTGAAGTGTTTGCATCATATCATTCATCATCTCTCCCTGGACATGATATTACAAACATGTCAGCATTCTGTCTGTGCCAGAGGCATTGTAATTTCACAGTCTGTATAAACCTCACTGGTCTCATGTATTTCTTTATATCTAAGTGCCATGTGCACCATTTGGCCTGAATATTGTGGTGGAAATACTAGTATCTATCAAATAAATTGAAAGAGATATCTACCTCTCACTATATTCAGCAAGAAAGTTACAGTTGCCTTAGATTTAGTGGTGATATAAGATTTTAGCCTATTGGTTATATTACATGTGAAGATAAGATGATCATACAATATTGTATTCATCTTTGGGCAGGAGTTCAATTTTCCAGCTCTTGTCTCTGTGGTAGGTTTACACGTTCTCCTCATGTTCATATGGGTTTCCTCCAGGACCTCTGTTCTCCTCTGCCTGTCCTAAACCATGCAGGAAGTGCGTGTTGTGTTTGCATGGTGCACTGCAACGGTCTGGCATCTCATCTAGTGTGAATTTTTTTACCTTGCAACTAATATTCCTGGAATAGGCTCCAGGCTCCAGATCTACAACGGCCATGACCAGGATAAAGCGGTTACTGAAAGGAAGTGATTGAATGAGTGAGAGAATATTTTGCAAGCTGAACAGAAATCCTTTAGCAAATATTTCTCGGGGGACTTCATGTAATTGTGAAAGTGTCGATTAACAGCGAAGTGGTCAATGCATATCCGAGTATAATTTTATCTCCGAGTTTATTGGCACTATTTATATAATGCAAGAGTTGAGGTCAAACACGGTCAAAATGGTCATAAACTGGGCATGAAAAATACCAGACAACATTTTTCCAATTCTCAGCTGCCCAGTTTCAGTGAGTCTGTGCCAACAGTAGCTGAACTGCTGCTGTAGTCCATCCAACTCATGGTCCGAATGTGTCTGAAGATGCTTTTCTGCTTAGATGAAATGAGTGTTTAATTGACTACAGACTTCCTGACAGCTCAAACAAATCTGGCCATTCTTCTCAGACCTCTCTCTCATCAACATTGTGTTTCACACCATTCTATGTAAACCCTAGAGACGACTGTGCATGAAAATCCCAGGAGATCAGCAGTTTCTGAAATACTCAAACCAGTGCATCTGTTTACCTCCAGCCACCACACACACACACACACACACACACACACACACACACACACACACACACACACACACACACACACACACACACACACACACATTCTGTTGTTTGATATGAGTATTACCTGAAGCCTTTGCCATGTATCTGCATGGCTGCTGCCACATGACTGACTGTCTGGATGAATGCAGTAATGTGCAGATGTACATCTGTTCCTAATATAATGGACAGTGAGGGTAATAAGGAGCACCTGCATTAGCATTAAATCCCTTATCTTTCATTGGTGCTGTCCTACTGCAGAGGAAATGTAGTCAAGCTAATTTGGCTTCAGATAAAATAACTGAAACACGGCAGCATGCCGAGTTTTCCTCTCCTTCATGATTTCAGCCCCAAAGTCATGGCTGTGAAGCAAAGGCAATTAAGGTGTATAAATATGTAAATATGTGCAGGACATCTCAGCAGAAGCCAGGTAATGACATTTTCCCAGCCCTCGTTTGGCAAATTCCCAAGTCGGCCCCCAAATTAGAAACCTTAATGACAACCAATAAGGTACAGATGGTCAAAGTCCGGACAACGCCACTCTCTGGGTCTCCTTCTGCTGCTCCCTTTCTTACTATTACAAGCCAGAGATACATCACCTTAGCAGCTGCAAAAGGCTCCAGGGACTCATTGTGTTCTAAAGGAGAAGGTCAAGGTGTGGTGATGTTTGCGAGTGAGATCATGGCACCCTGTGTGTTTTAGGACAGCACTAGTGAAATGGTCCAGGTGATTCATCTTGGGGAGGTAGATACAGGTGGCAAAGGCACCCCATGGCTATTTATCTTCTAAAGCTGCCATGGAAGGTGCAATCTCTGCAGACTGAGCTGGCAGCTGTCCCCACTCCTCTACTTCTGCTTTTATTTCCCTCTCGCATATATTTAGGTCTGTCATGCAGGGTTTCATTTCAATGACTAGAAAGGAAATCGTATTCTTGCACGGATTGGACAGGTCCTTTGAAAAAAAAATGTAAGTCATAATCCAGAATCAAAAAAAGAAGTAGAAAAGCATCATGCAAAAAGATTATCTCTTACAAAATGAATGTGATATGAATGTATTAAAAGAGCATTAAGAAGGAACCCTTTAAAGATATTGCTTTTAAAGATGAAGTCGTATTAATAATACAAATATTATTTACATTCTCGCTCGCACGCCTCGCATTGTGCACGTGATGTTTGTGCCGAATTTTATGGAAGCTGTTTCACATTACAAATGGAAAATGTCTTCCGTGTCAGAATCTCGCAGTACACATATATCAGCTTCTAGCCTCGCAAGCTTTGCATCGTTGTCGAAGGGACCTGTGTTATTATTTCTGACAAGCCTTTACAAGCTCCCTTACAATTATAAATGTGCGCATGTTGCATCCTTTCTCGGCCATTATAGCACTATATAATGAGGTAGGATTATTTGTAAGAATAGCCTAAGGATTCTTTAGTTTGCTCTTTGGGGAAAATGTAAAAGGATGGATATGAAGCTAAAAACGCATAATTCTATATAGAACAAGTGAACATGGGAATACTGTATGTTAAAGAGAATTGTTGTAAGAGTTTTTATTTAAACCTTATTTAAAATTCGTCTTGAAAAGAGCTGACACTGGATACTCCGCCCAAAAATGCTAAATATCTCCTCAGAGAAAAATTCACCGTATTCAATTCAATATTATTTCTATAGCACTTTTAACAATAGGCATTGTCTCAAAGCAGCTTTATAGAAATGTATAAAAATCTGAATGAAAATGACAGAGATAAAATTTTATTTATCTTTACCCCTAATGAGCAGGCCTGAGGCAACGGAGGCAAAAAAAAACCTTCAAGAGATGACATGAGGAAGAAACCTTGAGAAGAGCCAGAATGGAGAGTATGTTTATAAATACTGTCTAATTCACAATATCATACCGTATCATAGTATATCAAGGATAGCACTCTTTTAATCTGTTTACGTGGGGGATCCTTTATAAAAGTCTCACATTAATGACAAATCACAACATTAATATAAGCCTTCTAGAAAACTCATCAACACCTTCTGTCCAATCAGAATGGAGCATTCAATAGAGCTTTAGTATAACAACACATTACTGTTGAGTCATATAATTTATCTCTTTAGTGTAATTAAGGTGCAATTAAGGAAAATATGATGTCTTGTAGATTTTAAACGATTTCTAAAGGATTTCCAAGCTGAAGAAATACAGTAGAAGAAACTCATCATATGGTTTAATATGAGTGCGCATACAATGTAGTACAGTAGGTATCGTAAAGTGTATCGTTAGCAATATGTGAGTATTTACTGTGTGCTCTGCTAGAGTCAATTTATCATCTGTCTCACTAGTGCTATAAAAAATTGCATATTTTTATTTCTCTCATAAACACGATCTATAAAGCAAAATGATAATCCTGAGAGAAGCTGTTTTCACGATCAGGAGCTGAGCACATTTCGGGTCTTTATTATTTGCATCTGGAAGTCCAGGTTCATCTCAGAGCTGAGTGGTGATGAATCATTTAATGATTCGGTGAGTCATGTCATGTTATAAAAATGAATTCTTGAGAGATTTTATTTTTTTTTTGCTTTTTTTATTCATTAGTTTTACTTACATCCCGCTTAGCTATAGGACATGTTACATGGTGATTATATCGTGCAAAATTATAGCTCTGTGCTTTTTTAGCATGATCCTGAGCTCAGGTTACTCTGTGTGTGGAGTGGTTTTCTTCCGGGTTATCAGATTTCCTCCCACTTCTCCAAAACCCTGCGGGTAGGTGGATTAGCTATGGCAAATTTCCCCTATGTGTGTATGAGTGTGAGATAAAATCTGGTTCTACTGCAACTGTGATCAGGATGAAGCAATTACAGAAGATTGATCTGATTGATCATTGGTGGTACAGTTGTTTAGTGGTACAGTAGGCACATTTGCCTTGAACCTCTTGGTTCAAAATCATGTACAGATTATAATTTAGTACAATTGAATTCTACGCTGGTTGTTTTCATGTATATTAAATGTTAGTTGATAGTTAATAACAAATGATTTGGAAATATACATCTCTTTCTATGTACAGAGTTTACAGTGTATATCAGAGCCAAGAGAACAAGCCATGAGGTTAAATTAAGTGTCTGTAGTCCCTTGAGATAGTGTAGTATTTGATCAGATCTGGCACAGAGATCTCAAAATCTCATTTCAAAAACTTCAGATCCATTGAGTAACTTTCCAGAGCTGGCCATCTAGCCAAAGTGATAAAATGTAGAAGAAGCTATTTAGTCAGGAAGGCTGAGGAAGGACCTGACCTGTCACACTCACTGAACTTTGTGTAGCAATAACAGAACCTGTCCCCAAACCCTCCACCAGTCAGGACTTTATGGTAGAACGGCCAGATGGAAGCCACTCTTCATTACAATGCACATGACCGCTTGCTTGGAGTTTGCCTAAAGGCAAATGATCTTCAGACTGTAAAAAATATACATAAATATTCTCTAATCCGGTGAAATAAAGAATGAGCTGGCCTGAATACCAGGCGTTTCATCTGGAGAAAAACGGGCACTTGGCCAACTGTATCTCTACAGTGAAGCACGGTGAGGATTTGTTTCATCCACAGATACTGTGAAGCTTGTCAGGATGGAAGGAAGGATGAACAGATCAAAGTACAGAGAGAACATTATGGGAAAACTCATGCTCATAACCCCTCAGGGCTTTACATGATCTCATTCCAACAGAAAAGAGGTAAAGTTTCACTTTCCAGAACAACAATGACCCAAAACTAACAAAATAATTCAGGAGCAGCTTCGAGAAAAGTTTTAGGTGAGAAAGAGACCTGAAACTAGCAAAACATGCTCCTTCTTAAAAGGTCATGCAGAAGAGATTAGTATAAAATCCATAAACTGGACTTGTGCAATGATTATAGGGTCAGATCCAAAGAAATAATAAATAAAGGTATATTTCCCTTTCTCAACAATTTGCATATCCAATACTTTTAACATGATAACTATTCATATAAATTCAAACTTGTGTGAAGTTATTTCTTCACCAAGAATGTGTTTCCGAAACTGACCAAATTCCTACTTTATGTTTCTATCAACAGAAGAGGATGTTCAACAGTCACTGCATGTACGTTTTAGATGAGTTTCTTCACAAAACATGATCTGGCATACCCACTTTCAATAAAAGGGATATATCCTGGCAGAATGAAAGGGCTTTATATTGCTAACATGTACACCAACTTTCTCAGCTACAAAACTATTTTAACCTACAAATTTGACCCTTTACAGTCTTATTTATGTAGTCTGAAGAGTTATTGGATGTTCTGATGAGATTGGAATCGTCTTCTTCAGAGGCTACGTCAGTGGAAATTGCCGTAGAGAGAAGGTTGAAAGAATAAGACACCAGTGCATCTTGGGAGTGAATACAACCAAATAAAAGCCTAGCCACCTACTCGATCTGGCTTTAATGTACTCTTCTCAGAAAGCTACAGATATCCTAACACTGATACAGTTGTCTATTTTGTATTTAATTCCAAAAGTTTAATTAATCCATTCGCCTGAGATCCTCTTCTTATGGATGAATGGTACGAATGGTATGAATGGTATGAAAAAATATCCTTAGTAAAATCTACTTACCCCACTTAAAACTCATTGTTTATTCAGCTGAGAGATGGCAGTCAGCCTCGTACCTATTTGCTTCACTGCTATATGCTGATGAATGCACAAGACTATGTTCCATGTCCACCTAAATTCTTCTAAACATGCTGTGAAGAGACTTATTACTGTATGTTCCTAAGGTAAAATTGGACTAACTCAGGCTTCAGCATCTATAGGCAGACAATTTAAATCACAGAGGCACGGGTGAAGGCAACATGCAGTGAAATCCAGAACCGGGGTGCTGGCTGTATATTTTATGATAATATGCCTGAATGAATGGGATATCTAATCAACATTTTATTTCCCTAATAACATGTTTAGCAAAGCACCTGGCAGGAGCAGTCGAGCACTACAGAGGTGACTTCTATCATGTGTATTCATGCTCATTCATGTTCAAATAGCAGCTGTGCCATTTGCCCAGGGTTCCCTAAAGAACTAATTTGGCTGCATTTTCCGTTTTTAATTTCATGGGATGTGTCCTATTTTGTTAAACCACCCAGTTGGTGTTTTGGAGCATAGTTGCATGTTTAGCAGGGTCGCTTCAAGATGCCTCGTAGACATACTTTGTAAGTCACCTAGCGGCCTAGTTTTCTAGTGCTACTTCTCTAGTCTTATTTATATTCACCGTTAAGGCTTCCACTAAGCATTTATACTGTACATTTTGATATGTTTGACTTTACATGTGCTCGTGGTGTGAACCTTCAGTTTAGCTCTTTTACTTGATAATAAATAAAGCGATCCATTGAATCATGACGGTAAGATTTGGGAATTAATTTAACTAGTTTTCAAAAAGACCCACAGAATTGCATGTGGCTAAATAAATAAATTTTCAATTCAAGTCAAGGTTTTTTTTTTATAATCGATACATTTATTCATGTGGCATAGAGCGGTAGGCTGAAGCATAAAAAATGTCAGTCACACAACTCGCACAGGGAAAAAAATAAACACAGTAACTAAGAATCAAACAGAACTAATGAAAAATGCTTTCAGCGAGAGAAGGTGATGTGATTGGATGAGAGTTCTTAGAATAAAGTCGAAGAATAAAATGATAATTATGTCCACTGCTGTAATCTTAAACTTCATACAAATTGAGTGGTGGAAATACTTATGAATTTGTAACAGAGTCACACACACACACACACACACACACACACACACACACACACACACACACACACACACACACACACACACACACACACACACACACACACGCGTTTATTAAAATGTTGCATGTTCATTGTTTTTTGTAAAGCTATGCAAATTAGTTGAGAGTTTTGATTAAAAAAATGCTTATTATAATATAACTATTAACAAATATTGTGTTTTATCTCTATTCCATTTCATTTTTGCCAGTTTATTTTTCATTCAAATATATGTTGTACTCTTCTAACATTTTATTTTCGAGAATGAAAATCCAGGGAACTAAAAGTGAACTAAAACGACCACAACATTGCCTCAGGGAAGAAAAAGGTGTTGCTCACTAAGACCAGTAATAATGTTAAAAGTGCTGTTAAGATGGCAGCTGTAGTTTAAAAGTGGGGAGTGAGATGCTCCTTTTTCCATCCCTGACTGCCCTCACAGTTCAATTACAGTGTAGGTCAAATCTGGAATGAGTAGCATGCCCTTTCATCCCGAAAAGTGCTTCACAGTTTGTTAAAGTCTTGCTGCAGCGTTGGAAGCGGATCAAGGTTTCACAACGAGATCATTGTCTTGCACCTGCTCTTCTAGCCTTGCACCTGCTGTTTGCGTCGAAAAACCGCTTTTCCCTTCTTCCACTTCTCCGAGTGGAGAGATAAACACCTCGAGCTGTGACTTTGCAGCTCATATGTGTCATGTTTCCCCTACACACATATCCCACTTACTTGCTTTTACATAGTAATGTATGTTTATGATGTTTAGACATGGCTTCGGTGTCCTGGAGAGTTTGCTATTCATCTGTTATGTTTTTCTCAAAGTGAAAGGAATACAAATGGCAGAAAGGATATTGGCATGTGGCTAAATCCTGCACGTACAAGCTTACAATTTTTATATTCACATTCCTCCCGTTCATTCCCCACAAAGAGGGAATACACCGTCCATCATATCACAGGGCAAACCACACACACACACACACACACACACACACACACACACACACACACACACACACACACACACACACACACACACACACACACACACACAGGGGCGATTTCTAGACGACAATCCATTTACCTGTGTTTAAAAATGAATTTAAATAAATGCACTTTTTACAACAGTGCACGCTGTAATTAATGCATGATTGTTAAAGTGAAATATAGAACTGAAAGTCGCGCAGTCAGGCCTATTTTGGTCAGGCACATCCTCCGCGTCCTCACTGCATCGACAGAAGAGCGTTCAAATGGCTGCGCGTGGAGAGGCTGAGTAACCGAGTGTGATGCTGATGCTGCTCCGGTATATCACCGGATCTCTCCGAGCTTAATCTCCACCACGCCAGACACATTTATTAATCATTCAGAACCGTTCTGATCATTCAGTCGCCGTTTGGTTTCTTCTCGGAGCGTAAACCTGCGCATCTTCTCTGTCTCCGTCTCCGTCTCTGTCTCCTGCCTGTGGAAGCATCGCGCGCAGAAAAATGGCTCGGTGCTCGCGTCCTCTCGTCGCCATCCTCTTTCTCGTTTTCTTCTCGGCGTCTTGCGGTCTGAACAGCGACGACGATCCGTCTCAGGATGCCGAGTGCAAGACGAAAAGCGTAACCGTGTCGGCGCTGCCGTTTCTCCGGGAGAATGACCTGAGCATCATGCACAGCCCGTCGGCCTCCGAGCCCAAGCTGCTCTTCTCCGTGCGCAACGACTTCCCCGGCGACGTCGCGGTGGTGGACGACCTGGAAAACACCGAGCTGCCTTTCTTCGTGCTCGGTAACGTTTTTTTTACTGATACGTTTTTCCTTCTCGCTGTCTGACCCGAGAGTAAATAAACGTATTAAACACAGGCCTTTGTTTTGTAGTTAAATAACAGCAGCATCTTATCATCAGGCCTGGCTGATAAACACTCGGTATACTGTATGCTACTATTGACACTGCGTTTGTGTTAATATCCAAATCGTCTACATTTAATACACAGCTTTACGACTTGTGTTGTTTTTGCAGATGTTCTTTTCTTTGCACAAACAACAAACAAACAAACAAACAAACAAACGTTTGGTTAGCACGAGCTGCAGTGCTTGGGCTCATAAACAATTTTCTAAACAGTCCTTGTGGACAAAGGTGCTCTTATTTTAATTTTAAACATACTGCATGGTGTCCCATGGGTCTTACTAGGAGAAAAAGAAACAAACTAAAGCCTTATTGATTTGCAGATCGTGGTGTATCTAAACAAGGCTGTTACATTCCTCAATAATACCTAATATTAGCTGCATATACCTGTGGTTTCAAATCCGAAGCAAAATATGCCAGGGTTAGGGACAGCCTAGGTGTCATCATTCAGTTGTTTTTGTCCTGTTAATTTACATCAGACTACTAATTGTGTCTTATTGCTCAATAACAATAAGGGCAGCATGTGGATTGATGAGCCAGTTGGCCACTGTCCATGGTGCTGATATTTCATTTCTGATCTCTTCACAACTCCAGGGTTCTCTGTTTGATCTGCTATGAAATTAGGCTCTCAATGAATTTTCCTTAAATAGAATCCATTCCACAGAATCCAGTTGCTCATATAAAATATTTTTTATTAAGCGCATTATCATGGGCTCAGGAGACCACCCTTAGTTAGAACTTATTCCCCCTGAGTGTATCTCAACATGGCTCAGGTAACAAGAATATTTATAACACTAGACTTCCACCTACATTTCCATAATGAACAAAGAACTCAGCTTCACACTGGTATAAAAAATAAATAAATGAAAAGCTATATAATATATGATAATATATAATATATAAAAAGAAAAGCAAGAACTTTGACTTCAAAGACAAAAACAAGATCTGATTAGCACTTACAGCCTTGGATGTAACTCTCCATGGCACTGCATTGTCTTTGAGAACCTTTTATGCTTACTGTTTTATGCTTACATTCATCATGTCAAGTCAAACTTAGAAAAGCAAGTAAACCCCATGATCGCCAGTATGCTAATTACGTCATTGTTCATTAAATGTTTGCATGGATAAAAGCAAGACTAATTAAATCACTACAAATCCTGTGCAGATCTTGCATAAAGTTGCACTGGGACTTAGGAGAAGAAAAACAAAGTAAGTGTGCCTTTTCAAACCTGAGAGATTCAACAGACTTGAAAAACTGATGCCATGCTCACTTTACGTAAGTAACTGTTTGAGACATCTAGTTTCTGCCAAAATCTGTTTGTCCTTCCTAACCTTGTGTTCCCAGGATAGTCTCCGGGATACTGGTACAGGTTTCTGTTCAGGATAAAAAGGTTGCTGAAAGTGATTGAATGACTTTCTGCTCTGTTAGTCTTCATATCAGCATATGTTTATCAAGCAAATATTCTGAGTAATCCTGCTTGGCACTGAGATATGGACTCATGTGTGAATTATATGAAAGTGAAAGCAAAGAAATAGTGCAGGTATTATTATATAGTTATTATTATATAGTAAGAATATAGCAAATACATGATCAAGTTTCTCTTGTATTGTAGCAGAAGTATAAAGTCTCTATCTGGATATCGGAAAATCAATTTCTTAATCATTTTATCAGCTCTGCAGAACATCAGAAACATGGAGGTGACATGTGCTTAGAGAAGTTGTCGTATTCAACATCACAGATGTTAACAGCATAAAATATGCCAGGGTTAGTTTAGAAAATGTCACATCTGATCTGATTCTGTTCCAGTGTATCAGGACAGTGTCACTCCGGCAGAAGTACTCTGTATCAGACATTCATTCCTTTTAAACTATCTAGTACCTGACCCCATGTGTGTGTGTGTGTGTGTGTGTGTGTGTGTGTGTGTGTGTGAGAGAGAGAGAGAGAGAGAGAGAGAGAGAGAGAGAGAGAGAGAGAGAGAGAGAGAGAGAGAGAGAGAGAAGGCAAAAAATACACTCACAGAATGCGAGATCTCACTGAAAATGTGATGTGATGTGAATATGTGGGATTGTTAACTACACATGATACTGAGATTTTTCAGACAGTGCTGAAAAGAAGAATTATCTGTGGAGAATGTGCAGTGCTAGTATGCTGTTCGAGTAACTCAATGTTTGTAGAAGTTCGGATAGTGCTCAGTAGTGCTACTCTCTTCGTGAAAAAAAAAAAAGGTGGTGACAGATGTGTTGGGTCTGGCGCTCTTGCTTGGCAGTTCCACGGCTGTGACAAGGTTGTCATTTTGAATGGCGCCAGGTAGAGCAGTCTGAACAGGTCTGAAGCAGGAAATAATGACTGGTGGTAACTTCGACTTGCTCCTGTTAAAAAGGGGAGAAACAGACACATACACACAAGAGTCTTGGGACACTAATGTGTGTTTCTTATGTCATCGCTGCTGTGGGTGTTGTTGCAAGGTCGCTGTGGTGAGCTTGTCTTGAAGAAACTCTCTGGCAGTGTATTATGACTATATCCAGCATTGCTTTATTTGTATCTATTGTGCCTGGCATTGTGAATGCAATGGTGAATATTTAGCAAGATATTTTTTGTTCCACAACAAACACATTATATTTATTTATTATTAAATTAAGTATGCTAATTGATGTTAAAGGGTAACACCTGTGGTCATTAAAGTAGCCTAAGTATTATTATTTTTTTATTTAGTTAACATACAATAGTTGGAACATTGTTAAATAGATCCTTTAAACATTTATTGATTCACTTGTTCACACTAACTGCTTTATCTTGTTCAGGGTCATGTTGAGTCTGAACCCTGGATCTCTGAGAGTGAGGTGAAAGTCCATCCTGAATGAGACTCCGGTTTACTGCATGGCATGGTGCATACACATCCACACACAGTTAGTGCAGCCAATCCACCTACTGCCAGATCTATGGGAGGTAGCTGGAAACTGAAGAACCCAGAGGAACCCACTCATATGGCTGGAACATAGAATCTCCACACAGACCTGTTTCCTGAGCTCACGATTTAACTAGGGACCCTGGATAATGAGGTGGCTGAATATTTAAGCTGATCATATGAAAAACATATGAAGATCATATAATCAACAAAATACACTGAGCTGATGAAATCGGTCTGTTGTGAAAATTGAAACTGAGCCTGGCGTTGCGTATAATAAACATAAAATTTTCTTGAAATGAAAGACTCACTATTGCTCCAAACTTTTTAATGAAAAACTCCAAGAGGGACTTGTATGCAGTCTGACGCAGCATATCTCTCATATTGGAATGCATGAAGCTATGCATATTTATAAGTAGATACCAACATCTCAAAAGAAACATCAGCATGCATCTGCCACTGACAGGATGTGACTGCATTTTTTCATTTTCTACACTTCCGAGTGTGTAGCATTTAAATACTTCAGGTCCTGTTCCTAAAATAGGTCATTTACATGAGAGTGCCTTGGGTTGGAATTTCTTGGCTATGAGGTCATCATGTGCCTCTGTTTATATTTTTAATGTGTTAGTCTTACTATCACTTTTATAAGTGTTAATAGCATGCTGCAGTTATAACTGAAATAAACTACTGTAGAATATAGAGTTCCAGGAAAAAGATGCACCGAACAGCATGTGACTGGAGGTTTTGTTTTGTATTGATAAACAGTTCGCGTCCTTGTTGTTCTAATACAAGCTATATATGTCAGAGCAATATAAGGTTTCCCAGGTTTGGCTGAATTCTAAAAAATAAATATCAAAACTATGTTGCTGAAATAGCCAGTGGGTGCAGCAAGAGCACATAGGAGCAGTGTAAAGTCAGCACAATCCTCCAATCAGGCTGCAAGCTGAAGTTATCCTGTCTAACTAATGAAAGAACAAAGCTCCAGAAAGATGGCGAGTAGATGACAGAGAAAGACCAATGCCTTCAGGATTTCGAAAAGGATTTCGTGGAACTTTTATTTTTTTTGTTTTTGTTTTTGTTTTTTTTCTAAATTTGCAATGCAACTTTTGTCATTTTTTGTAAGAAACTATATTCTGTGATAGCTATACTCATGTTTGATGCATCTCACTGGACGAGGGCTTTGTCTGAATGAGTCTGATGATGATGATGCCACACAACATGTCTTGGGCCAAATCTGCAGAAAATCTGTGGTCATTTTGGAAATTTGCAAGCTCCTCAAAATATTGTTGAATTTGCATCAATTCCAGCCATTAAAAAATCACAGAATTCTGAAGGGACTGAAAGGCCATAGCAGATCAATGGTTAAGGTGTTGGACTACTGATCGGAAGCTCATGAGTTTGACTCCCAAGCTGTCATCTCTGTGCCCCTGTGCAAGGCCCTTAACCCTCGATTGCTCAAATGTATAAATTAGATACATTTAAGACGTTCTGGATAAGGGCATCTGCCAAACGTTGTCACTGTTCAGCACTTACAATGGTTAATAGTTAGCTAGACATAATGCAGCGGAGGGTTTCCAAAACCGGAGCAGATCGAGTTGATGTTAGTTGCTGTTATCCTGAGAAATGCATTGTTTCATACACAGGATACATCAAGTCCTCACAGTGTCGAGTTCTATACATAGGTATATAGGTTTTCTGAAAGAAGAGGCGGAGAAGCTAAAAACCAGTGTCTCACACAGTGACTGACAGATGCACATCAACATTGTTCATCTCCTTGGTTACAGACACTTAGTGAGTGCTTCTTTAGACAATGGTCGTCCATCAGAAGTTTGCCAGTGGAACACAAAACCCGTATAAAATCCTGAATATGAATATGATTTGTTACTCTGAGGCTAATTAAACTATCAAAGCTAGCTGTTAGCCTAAAGGTTATATTGTGTTAACAAGTTATTAAATTGCTTAGTTAAAAGACTTCAGGAAAAAGATATTTAATCAGCAGCAAATAGTTTTTGCCTTGATGTTCATGTTGAGTAAAGAGATGATGACGTGTTTAAATGTTAGGAGTGATTTTTATCTCGGCTGATCACATACACCGATGATGATGATGATGATGCTGATTAGTGTGAACTCACTTCCCATTGTAAACTTTTAATATTGTTGTACACTTCTGAGTACATGGTGACATAATGTAGAGATAGGTGGGACATATTTCAATGGAGTTTAGATGCAGGTTTCTTTGCTTTCTGCTTTTTAGGTTTAAAAGTCTAAATACTGAGGCAAGCTCATAGTTTTCAGATCTTCATGGAAAAGAGCCATGAGTGTTGAACTGCTGCTCATGCTGCATCGCAGGGCAGAATAACAGCCTCGGACCACTGCACTGTCTGCCCTTTTCTCCATGCTTTTTCTCACAGACGTCCACGATTGGCTCGCGTCGCCGTGACTGACAGGGTGGAGAAGGGATCCCTTCTGTGCTCGATTTGCTCCCAGCCACAAATGACTGTGGTTGTAAATGTGTGAAATTAATAATGTTCATTTTTGGATTGAGGTTAAAAGATGTTTTATGTAAAGCACCATCTATTATGCTTTGATTCGGAATCAAGCTCTCTCTCGCTCTATCCCTTTGCTGCAATTTAAAATGATTTTTTAATGGATCGGACAGATCGAATGGTAAATAATAGAGTAGTTTTAATATTGATTGTTGCCCCAGGTGTTTGTACCTTCTGTCCTGCCCTTGTTTTCCAATTATTAATGCAGTTTACAGAGCAGCCACAAGTATTTGAACAAGCTACTTTTAATTAGGTACATTAGCGTAATTGGTTCAGAAGTTGAGACACACACACACACACACACACACACACACACACACACACACACACACACACACACACACACACACACACACACACAGTAATCAAACATCAAACACACTCACACCCAGGTTAGAGACTCTATCATAGTTCATTACCTCATGCTTCATTATGGAAATTGTTTTTACACAACCAGCAGATTTTTAATCCACTTTACCAACATGAGCATTAATGAACAGCATGCGTGCTGAAACACAGCTTCTTGTGGCTGTCTGTTATTTGTACAGCTCTTTTATTTTATTCACAAAACAAGTGAGAAACCATGAGATTAATGAAGCGGATCCATCCTTCTCTTCAATTTCTGGCCATTCAGGCTCACTAGGGTAGTTTGTTGGGACTGCGGCGAGGAACAGAGAAAGCAAGCACAAAGAGAGGCTGTGTGTGGCAGTCAGTGGTTACCATAGCAACAGGAGCCGGCGCTCAGATGAGGCCTCGAAGAGGAATGACGTTATGCATTCTGCCTCAGGAGAAGTGCAAGGTGTGGGGGAAATCAGATGCATATGCAATGCTGGCTGCAGTGGTGGACTTCACCGCATCGGCGTGTCCCTGCTGACCTGCAGGTTTTACATATTCTTATTGCAGGTGCCTGAAACCCCACCCCTCTCTCCACAAGGACCATCAATTGCTAACAGATTGGATATATTATTTTTCTTGAAAACTCCAACTAAGCTAGTCAACAAATGTTTTGTGCCTTTTGCAAATTAAAAGTAATCGCATAAACTCCCCTGATGTGGAACAAGCTCAGGAAGGGACTGGAATTATGCCTACACATGCAGTTCATTGCATTTGCTCTGTCGACATGGTTTAGTGACGCTTGTACTGTAGCTCTTCTGCATGTGCTGTGCAACATAAACGCTCACTGAGGGAAATAGACCACTAAGATCAAAATTATTATTCCATAATGGTAGCAGCTTGATAACACAAGCTTAATAGTTTAATGAGGCCTGTTATGTTTAGCTTTAAGGCAACATTTATGCATAGGCGTCTGGTTTCGTACCAGTTTGTATTTGGGATTTTAATTGGCATAGACCTTTAAAAAATGTCTTGCCCCAGGTGACAACAAACTTTATAAAACTCAGAAGAAAAGTGCAACATCCTATATAAATAAATGTAATAAATATATATACATATATACATATAATGATGGATGTTCTGTCACTAGCATTACGCACCCACTCTATCAAATATTCACTCAGTGTTCTATATGCCAGGGAACAGCAGCTTTATCAACCCTCATCTCTATTACTGCACTATTTAAATATGATCAATATGTGAAAACTGATTGTAAAAATATTGGGCCTTTTTTATCAAGCTGGATATGAACAGTTCATCCGGAAATTGTCCGTATGAGAAAAACATTTGTATCCTACTAACGCAAACCTCCACTTGATCGACTTCAGATACTGCAATACTGTGGCTTTCTATATGGAATATACTGTCTGACAGTCCAGCAGCTTCGTACTTAACTGGTTTTACCTCAGTATCTCAGTGCTTATTGTTTAGCTATATGGCTAAACAGGCTAATGTTTTTTTTTTTTTTAACGTACTTATTAAATTTACATATATTACCTTTATTTTGTCACATACACATTACATCACAGTGTAATTCCTTCTTCGCTTTTCCCACCTTTGGGAGGTCGGGGTCCATCACCCGAGTAGAGATGAGATCTGGTTTTCTCCTCTGTTTTTTCTTTCACCTTTCTTTGAAAGTGAGCTACATATTTAGTCACAGCTTATTCATCTGTACTGTTATTTTCTTCTCTGTAGATTTGGACTTTTTCAGGTGGTTACACTGCTGTATATTTTACTTGTATAAAAGTGAGTCAAAATTAACTTCCACCTCCATTTAGTTTGTTCTTTTATTGTTTACCAGTCATTTTTTTTAAGCTCTAGTGGTCGTTTATTGAGTTTTCTGGCCATCACTAAATGCAGCTGAACTTAATCAGGAACGTGTTTGCACTTTTATTTTACGGTAGATCAGCTTTCGCGTTCTGTCTGGCTTTCACGCATAACTTTACCAAAAGACATTTAGGCCACATCAAAGGTTTGTTATGTTCATAGCATATTATTAGAATGATCAGGCTCATGAAATAATCCTGAACATAATCTTGTAAAGTCACACATTAATGTGGTACGGTAAAGGTCTGACGTGCCGTAATGCATTGTATGTGCCGTAATACATAATGTTAATATTCATCGTAATTAAAACACTGCAGATAAGTTGCAGGTGAAACTTTATTTCTTTGAGACTGGACTGAATTTATCTATGTTCAGGAGAAAATGCCAAAACTTGTCATCGTCCTTAAGAGTTCTCTAGAGGCAAGAGAGATGCTATTCTGGGGTTGATGAAAGGGTGATTGTGTGAGGATGCGAATGTTCACATCTGTATGCACATTCACGTGGCTCTGTCGAGGCTCTACACAGAAGAAGCAAACATAGTCTACTTGTGCAAATGCTCTGTGAAGACAGCTTGCTCTGCATTAAGAGCCGGTGGCAGTAATGTATGGCTCCCCATGAACCAATACCTGCCCAGAATTCCTCAGGCATAGAGAAGAAAACATTGAGATTGATTGCTGCTGTCACAATCAAGGGAAGAGAAACTGGCAAAATATAATGGAAGGCATTTAGCTCTTTTGTTGCATCGCACTTGTAAATTAGCTGATCGGATTGTGCTATTTTATACTATTGTTTACAAGAACGAGTCAAATTTCACATTATAAGTATAATCCAGTATAATGCCTTATATAATCGTATAAGTTTATAGAAACTGAAAGTATTTCAACCATCCATGGAATATTTTAGATATTTTACATAATTCCAATTCAGCGAGTGCCACATCTGTTATGATGTGGGTTTTTTTTGTTTTTTTAAACTGATCTTCATTTATTGGTTGAAGGAAACTGTTGCAGGTTGGAAAGGTTGTGCTGCATGGAAGTGCTTGCCTTATCTCAGAACCATAATAGACTGCAGATGACTGTTTACTGTGTGTCACACTAAAGGTCTCACCAAATCCAAGAGAAAAAGTGATGAATGTCATGGTCATCTGTTTCTCTTTTCGATTCGTTCCTGATTTAATCCATCTATTTAGCTTCTTTTGTGCCAAATTCTGACGCCTTGAAATAGTAGGCTTCATTTTTTAGACGGACAATTTCAAAAGTGAAAGACAGTCGAATAGACGGAGCCTGAGATGTATCAGTGGCTGAGTGGGAGACGTGTCTGAGTGATAAATTTTGAGTGCTATCCAGACTAGGCATGATAGGAGTGGTAGGATTTAATGGCACATCAGGAACATAGTGTCCTCTGTAGCAAAGTTTTTAAAGATCATCAGTCTCACCTGATATTCTATTATATTTATGACTTTCCCGCTCCTCCTGGGTGCTGCCTCTGTGGTCGCACAGAGAGAAGCTGATGTACCTTCCTGCACTCCTGCCTCTCTTTCCTACCTGTTTTCTATTCTAGCCACTTGAACAGAATTCATTTCTTTCCCTTCAGCGTGCAGAGCTTTTCCAGGAAGTCTGAGATAATGAGATGGTGTGGTACACTTTTGGCCCTGCTGGAAACTGAGATGGCTTCAGAGGGCTTAATGGAAACTTCTACAATGCCACTATTACTTTTGGGTCATTCACAGATAACGGGTTTCATGTCAGATTTCATGTTACTAATAGCACAGTATGTGGTATTTCCATCTTTTTGCTTTTGTACTAGTAAAAAAAAAAGTTTGCCTATCTCTGGATGAGCTCTAACTCCAACAATCATTTTATATTTAAATCATCATTTATTTCTTATTATCTCATAATCACATGAAAATTCCTCGTAATAATTCCTTTTATCTAATCTAATGATTATTCCTTGTTCTATTTACTGTAAATTATTTAAATGACTGAAAGCAAGTGTTAAATCTATCTATCTATCTATCTATCTATCTATCTATCTATCTATCTATCTATCTATCTATCTATCTATCTATCTATCTATCTATCTATCTATCTCTCTATCTATCTATCTATCTATCTATCTATCTATAGGTTTTTTGGTGACCTCAAAAAAAAAACATAGAACAAAAGGTTATTATAAATAATATAAAAAATACTAGAATACAAAAATATTAGATAGATTTACACAATGTGTATGTATTTATCCCCAATGAGCAAGTTGCAAGTCTGATGTAATAGAGCACAATATTATGGGATGTATTATGTGTACACCTGACTAAAGAGATGAGTATTTAATCTACATTTAAACTGGGAAAGTGTGTCTGAGCCCCGAACGCTATCAGGAAGACTATTCCAAAGTTTGGGAGCTAAATACGAAAACGCTCTACCACCTTTAGTAGACTTAGATATTCTGGGAACTACCAGAAGTCCTGAGTTTTGTGATCTCAGAGAGCATTAAACTATTGTAATGTGTTAGAAGACTAGCTAGATACATGGGAGCTAAACCATTAAGAGCCTTGTACGTAAGTAGCAGCAGTTTGTAATCGATTCTAAACTTAACAGGTAGCCAGTGTAGAGATGATAAAATTGGGGTTATATGGTCATGTTTCCTGTTAAGAACTCCGGCAGCTGCATTTTGAACTAACTGTAGCCTATTTATTAAAGATGCAGGACAACCACCTAGTAATGCATTACAATTGTCCAGTCTAGAGGTCATGAAGGCATGAACTAGCTTCTCAGCATCAGATACAGATAGGATTTACTCGACTTGGCAATATTTCTATCGGTTTCTTAATGAGTGGCCTAATAACTGCCAACTTGTAGGATTTAGTGACGTAACCTAAAGATAACGAGGAGTTAATAATGTTAAGAGTCTCACCAGCTTTATGTAACACTTCTTTCAGTAATTTAGCTGGAATGGGGTCTAGTGAACATGTTGTTGATTTAGCTGTAGTAATAAGTTTATCTAGCACTTCCTGTCCTGTACTTGTAAAGCACTGTAGTTGTGTGTCTAGAGCCTTAAGTGAGACAGGGTCACAAGTTGCTCTCATATGTTGAGCGTCACCTATTTTGTTCCTGATGCTTTCAATTTTATCAGTGAAGAATCTCATTAAGTCCTCACTACTGAACTGTGATGGAATAGTGTGTTTTCTGTTTTTGTTTGTTAAACTAGCCACTGTGCTAAATAAAAACCTGGGATTGTTCTGGTTATTATCTGAGTTTGCTCAGGTGCTCAGCCCTATACCGTGTTCTCTGAGTAACAGTAAGGAAATCACTAAAGATAGTGTTAACACCACCTCCACGACAAGTCTAATGAGGCTCATGCTTATAGAAATATCCTGACGGGGTAGACTCATTTAGACCGATGTAATCGTTTGGTTTAAGTTTCAGTAAGGCAGAGTGCAGTAAGGCTATTTTCTGACTTATTTATGACTTCATTTACAATAAGTGAGCTAATGTTCAGAAGCCCAAACTTTAGGAACTGTTTCTGTTTGTTTCTTTGGTGTTTTTCTGGTCTAATTACAGTAAGATTATTTAGAGAACTTCTCATGCATTTACTGTACATCATGCATCATGATCTCTCTACTCTGGGAACAGACACAGTTTCTATAGCTATGCTATCTAGAGCTATGTGTGCATTTGTATCAACGTGGTGATGAGGTGAAGGATGGCTATTGAAATTTAGATTTATATCGTAGTTTACCAGTCAGAAGGTGTGCAGTACCCTGGAGATGTGGTCCGAAAGGATCTCCGCTCCAACTCTGCTGGGGTGCAGACCAAACATTCCAGTTATTACTAGAAAGTAAATTCTGAGCCTGACACCATGACTGTAACAATTCATTTAAAGCTAAAAGTCTACTGAACCTTTTGATTCCGATGTGATTTCGCTGGTACGTGGGACATCAAGAACACGAGCACCAGATAAACAGTGAGTGCTAGCCTTACCTTTAGCCACAGTAGCACGTACATGGCGGACGATGGAGTCTCCGATGATCACAGCGTTGCGTTCGTCTCGCGAAGCGTGGGGATCTCGAAGACCTTGACCTGGGCCCGGCTCACGTTTTCCTCTGCTGCTGCACCCAGCAGGCCGCTTCCTGGGTGCGCTGGGCCTGGACAGAGAAACACGGAGTAGAGATGGAGGGAGTACTAATTTCACGCCAGGAATTTACCTGAGACAGGTGAGCGACCGACCGGGAAGCTTCCAGCGCGGCTTTCCGCTCACGCAGCTGGACCTGCTTCTCCACGGCCTCCAGCTCCAGTTCCACTGAGTGCAGCTTGAACGTGTCCTCACCTGCACTCAAAGGCAGACACACAAGCGACATGGTGTTATAGGGCAAATTCAACAGAGATAATTGGTGTGAGAAGGTGTACTAGCGGTAACCGGGCTAACAAGCTAGTGATGCTAATAATGCTAACCAGCTAGAAGCGGACAGTCAGGAAAAGCGATATCAAAAAGTATTTCAAATGATTATTTTACTCTTAAAATGCTATAGCCGGTGTGTTCAACCTGTGTAAACAGTAAGGGGTGAATTAAGACACTCGAAAACTCGCAGCAAACAATTCATTGTCAGTTAAAATCAGAGTTCATCATGCCAGGTTCTTGTATCGAGCTGGCGTTTCTTTTCCTGCTCTTTTTGTGTCTTTTGAACGGTAACTCACACACAAAACGCCTAACAGTTCACAAGTCAGGAAGTCAGTATAATCGAGTAAATGCCACTGGATATGGTGGAAGTGGAAGATTGCCTAGAGACCACTAAAAGAATAAAATCTCTTCGTTTGTTGGTGTACATTTAAAAATAATTTATAACCTTTCCAGGGTTTACTGAACCTATTTAACTATTTATTTGCTGAAAACATACACTGCACATGACACATGGTGAAAAGTGTGCACAGAAACAGCACCAGCTCCATCCACAGTGGCTTTAGTCACATATTACATTCTGCCCAGAAATACAGACTAACTGTATCTGCTTCTAGCTTGCAATTTCCTCTTGTTGACCTCTATAAATTTTCCTAATTGACTCGTGTGGACTGAATGGGCTGTGAGCACTTACGTTCTCTCTGCCTGGGCATAAGATGCATTCAAGCAGCACATTATACTGCTGGTGGTTGGAACACATGCGTGAGGAAGTTCTTTGGGACAGATATAACTGAAGACCTGTTTATTTTAAGGAACACATTTGTTTATATATTAAATGTGGGGTGTACGATGTTTGAAAGCCAATGTCGACATTTGAAATCACCAAAACAAACACACCCCTAACCCAAATGGGTCCCACCCCTGTATCAATAGCTCCGCCCACACATACATATGTAACCCAGGCAACTACTGGAAAGAAATGTGTCTTTATCATAGCTGAAGGGAAGAACAATACGATTGCAGATAAACAAACAAGCAAAAATGACACACAAGCATAATCATGTAAAGGACAAAGGCATATGTTAGTTCTGTGTAACAAAGCTTTAGTTTGTTGGCCCGACTCAGTTTTCTGAAGCATTTCTCAAACATCGTACACACCACCTTTAATATGACCGGGCAATGAAATGGTTTCCATGGTGGCACTTTAATATATTGGGATTTTAAAAAAAAATAAATACAATTTAGATGTTATGGAATATGAGCATTAGACTTGCCCTAGATTTTTGAAGCATGCAGTCAGTCATCCAGAAAAACGACGAGTCTGTGAGAGGAAACATGGCACATAAAGTGAAGGTCTGTCCTCAAGGTCAGGCTGAAGCAGAAGCTCTAAAACAGTTCTGTGAATCGTTACCTTCCTCCTGTTGCCATGCATTTAGGGACAGCCTTTTCAGGCAAACTTACTAGTCACACATTTACAAGCATTATTTGAATATAGTTTGAATATAGTTACTGAACTGTTTAAAGGCAAAAATTACATGGCAAAAAGCCCATTAATCCTTTATTGTGTACATGAAAAGTATGTTAGAATTTATAAAGTATTTCTGCTGCCAGATTGTGCCATCACATACTTACAATATTCTCATAAGGTGATGGTTATGGTTATCTGTCTTTGGCTGCAAACAGACTTTGGACTTCATTTATATCAATCTATCAGTAAAGTTGTAAGGAAATGTTTGTGTAATCCAAACTGAGCCAGATTTCCAAATGTTTTACAAAAGAATCAATGATCGTACTCGCATGTCATGTCGATAAAGTACATTCGCAGCACAGCTTTTTCGTATGTAGTATTTGATGCCCAAACAAAACAAAACAAAAAAATCTTAAAAGGTCAAGAGTACAGAAAACTGGAAACACAAAAAGATGACTAAACAGTGAAAGAAAAGGATATTTTCACTCATGTCTTGCTTGTAAATACTTAGCGGCCTTACCTGCTGAAAAGATTGAAATCTAAAGGCAAATGAAAGAAAAGCTGAATTAGACGTGAATCCTGATGTGATGAGAAAAAGGTACAGTATGACGTGACTACAGAGGAGAAAAAGCGATCCACGTTGTTTCTTGCTGATCATGAAACCGAGAATGTCAAACTGTAATTTTAAAATAGTTTTCTCTACCGATGTGCCGAACCTGAAGTGCTGTGCAGACTTATTAGAAGACGCCGTGGCAAAGGGAAGTGATTTATAAGCCAGCTTTCATCGTCTGAAATACTCACCCTGGTCTTTAAACTCCTTTAACATGACACGCACTAAATCTTCCATCAGCTGTGACATTTGTTTATGGCTTACCGCTGTGTGCTGACAGACGTGCCCGTCTTTTTTTAAATTTTTTTATAGGGTGCCATTTCTTTCGGGATAATTTAATGATTTGGTTTTGCTATGTCCAATATTCTACGCCAATAAAATAAAACAAGTGGTTTTCACAAAAAGGTGTTCTTACCTAGTGAACTACTGTAGCACGAGGAAATCTTATATGAGGGAATCCAATAAATGCCATACATGTAAATATATAAGCAATTTCATCTAGATTATTTTTTATTTAAAAACGCAGCACGGCGTGCAAATCGTTTGAGATGAAGTCGATCGGGTTGAGGTTCACATTAGTTAAATAGTCTTCTGTATAAACGTACCCACACCCAGGGGCGTGATGCCAAAGTTTTTCTGAAATGTCTTTGTACTGTACGAAATGTCTTGTGCAGCACTGTGATAAAAATAAAAACGCCACTGGTTTAGCAGCGAGTTTCCACAAAACTGCTGATTAACTTTCAGTCAGAGTGAGTGTGCTGTGTGTCTTGACGCAGAAACAAAGGGCAAAACAACTCCGAAATAGAAACGCCTAATTTATTGTTCAGCTTTTTTGCTCAGACTCAGTGAAGTGATCCCTGACTCCATGAGATTTTATTCAGCAGCAGTCGCTTTAGGAAAGTTCTTGTGTCTTCTCTCATGCTTCTGTGTTCCCATATAATCCATATGATATGCAGCACCTGTTAAGACTGGCACAGATCATTCACTGAAGTGACAAGGGCAGAGCAATGCTATGTGCAGCTTAGTTAGCAGTCTGCCTTCCATAATTACAGTCCATCTGTCTGGATTCTCGAGTTCAGTGGCTTGTCTATGCTTCGAGTTTATTTGTAACAGATGGGTCGGTGTTCAAAGCTGTCAGTAAAATAAATGTAAAGAACGATTCTTCTGTATGCTTTGTACTGTATGCACACAGGTCTGCAAGAGATCTGCTGTAAGTAAACTAGAAGACATGCTAGATCTTCGTATGGCTGATTAACCTGTAAGTAACCTTTCCTTGAGAGGAGGTTAAATGAGTGGATTCAGCATCGAAGCTGCCATTGGTTGGCCCTGTGGGACTGTCTGCCATTAACAGGGATGAGAAGCCTGGCAATTTAAACAGCTCAGGAAAACAAGGGAGGTGAAGCATGTGAGGTGCAGAGCTAATTGCTAGCGGAAGGCTATGGCATAAATTGATTCTGGCCTTGCACATGGTCATGTGTGTGTTTTCATGCGTTAAATAAAGGGTTCGACTACTCAGATTTAATAGCGTTAGTAGGCATGAGACAATACAATGAAGCCATGATACAAGATGTATCCCAAAACAGGCTTAGTGAGATAATATTTAGATGAGACTATACTTATGCAAATAAAATATTTTATTTAGCGTGATTCCCGTCGACACGCAGCCGTCAAGCTCGTTGCTATAGAGACCTGATGTTTATACAGTTTATTGTAACCTCCATTGTGCTATGGATCTGCTGTGACAAAATGAAATGAGGCTTCTGGCCTTGTCTGACACACTTAAAGCTTCCTCCTGATTAGATTATGAGTTTTCAGACTGTAAGTAAGCCAGCTTCAAGGTTCTTGCTTGCAAGCTTATATTTACAGCATTTGGCAGACACCTTTATTCAGACTGTATTACATTTTACCTCATTCTATACAAGTGAGGGTCAAGGGCCTTTCTCAGGGGCCCGGCGGTGGCAGCTTGGTGGAGATGGGATTGGAGCTCGCAACCTTCCGTTTCATAATTCGACACCTTAAACTTGTTCCTTTTAAATGAACACTAAAAGAAAATATCACAAGACACCTCAAAGAATCCAAAATTCATCTTGCCAGTATTTTGTATCTGATTTCTGTCTCGTTCCTACAGTAATCATTAGACTGAACAGTTTTTTTTTATACACCCTCACTGGAGATACATTCGAAGTGGGAATGATTGTAGAATCTAAACTTCCCCTTCTGACATATGCTTCCATTTTCCTGACGCCTACGCTAGCGCCGTGCGCAGTGATATTATAGAATTGCAAAGAGCCAGGCCTGTATATCATGTGTCTTTCATCTGCCTGTCTTACAGCCTGCAGCTAACCAAGACATATTCCTAGAACTTTAGAAAATTCGGAAAGACTTAAGAATTTCTTTGGCATTCTCCTGTTATACATATTTAACACGTGCCATCACTCTCCAGGCAGCCGCAGGTGACCTTGCATTTATGTCCTGACTCTATGAACCTTTTTTAAGCAGCATTTATCTTCTCCTTTGTCATACGAGGAAAAGGTCTGGCTTTCTGCTCTTTAGTTTGCACGGTTTTAAGAGAGCATGTCTTTAATTGACAGTAACACTTATTTATAAAGGAGATTGCCCTTTCTCTTGAGTACTCTGAAGGTGTTTATTATTTCACCTGGTGCTGGGTTTGCTCCATCACCAAATCCTGCCTGTAGTTTCTAACAGTGTTGCGGGTTTACTCGGAGGGAGACGTGTTCAATTATGCTGCATCACAAGAGGTCATGTCCTGTCGCTAATAGCAGTAGTGAATGTAGGGCACAGTGGGGAATTCTGGCTAATGTCCTGCTCGAGCGCTTTTCATGCACTGAGGGATAATAATCAATGGACTACTGGCACTAAAATGATAAGGTGGACGCTATAGTCAATGAACCTAGACTGTACTTGTCTATTCGTTTTGGCAGCGGACTTCACACTGTGTTTGCAGTTTGGATCATCCTACAAAATATGTACTGTAGTTCTTAATATCGCCTTAGTGTATTTTCATCGCATTAAAAAACATAATTTTTTTGGTTCATTCTGGAAAAGAAAAACACATTTTTGCTGTTTGGTGGTGAAGGACCGAAGCTCAGGGTCAGAACGAGGGGGTGAGGATGATGCTGCCACTTAAGTGCGAAGCACATTAACAGGGAAAATCAAATGCAGCAATTTTGGTCCTACAAATGTGGCGTGTTTATTTTTGTATAGCTGTCATGTTTTTTATTTTTGCTGCGAATTTCTTCATTTTGCTGCTTTTGTGTTTCTGGTTTGTGAATGCCTTTTGCACTTAAGGGTAGAGGGGGTGAGATGTTGTACAAGTGGACATTGTTCCTTATTAACATAAAAAATACTTTGAAGGATCGAATGTTCATATTTATGCCCATAGAAGTCCATGGATTGTTTGGATGTCTGTAGGTTTGATGAAAGTTAATGTCGGTATATGATTGGAGAGTTTATTAGAACTTATGAGGACCACAGCTAAACAAATGTCTTAAAACAAACAATGCAGGTAAACCTTTGTATGTTCAGCTCTGGGAGTCAGATGACTAATATGGAAGAGAACTGAAAGTTTCAGGTTGAAGTAACAAGCCTCCGCATATTCACAATATCTGTAAAAAAAAAAGTGCATAAAACAAAGCACCCAGTCCTTTAATAACTGTCAATCAACCAACATGGTAAAGCATTAGTAGGAAGTATTTGAACTTTTCATGGGAACAGCTTCACACGTTATTTTAACAGCACTCTTTTGTGTGAAAAAATCTCTATATCTTTATCTTGATTTTTTACAAATAGATAAGACCAGTTATTTTAGGGAAACAGTAGCAGTAAATCACTGCAGTATAATATTTTGCATTGATTTGTCTTCACAGGACTTCACATTTCTACACAACAAAAATTGACAAGTATGCTGAGAGGCTCCTACTAGCAATTAGGAAATTATTAAATTGTGGAAATACTGTACGTTGACTAGTGTACTTCTTGACTTCTACTCCTTCTACGGCTCCTGCTTATAGCCTTCCTCTAGATCTCTGCAGCGCAGGCTGTAACTACCCTTCATTTGCACATGTTTATGAGCCACGGCAGCAGCAGTAGCCTATAAAGCCTGAGCCTCTGGCCCTCATTGTAACATTCCTCATATAGGCACATACCCCGGAGCATGGGTGAAACACTGATGCTGTTATTATGGAGTGAGAGGTGAGAAATAACCGCAGGCTGTAATGATGGGTTAATATTAACGCACTCGATCTACCTCCACAGGACTTTGCATGTGCATGTCTTCATGTTACATCACACCGTACATCTCACTGCTGTATGGATCAGATTCAAAACATTGTTTGCCTACACAGCCAAAAATGGACCAGCACCTTCTCACCCCAAAGCTCTTATCACTCATCACACTGCATCTCGCACCATCAGATCTACCAGCACTGCTTGACTAGTCCCCCTGTCTCTCAGGGTAAGAGGTAGGTATACAGCAAGACTTGAGTCACCTCATCCTGGAACACTTAAACTAGTGCTTCTTTTCCTTGTTTGTTTTATGTGTATATTTAAAAAAAACCAACAGAGCTGTAGATTGATCGTATTCTAAATCGGCGACCTAATGAACCACTGTTACTGCAGTCATTGTTAGAGACTTAAAAGCATTTCTGTAGGTTGCACTGTTTAAGGGTGTCTGCTAAATGTAATTATATGTAAATGTAATTATACACTTTATACTTTTTAGTCTCTTGCATTTTGCACTAACAGTACAATTTTGTAATTGTAAATTTGTCATTTACGTCTTACGTATTCTAATTTTTTTTTCTATTTTATGTCCTTAACTTATGTCTTGCGTGTTGTTCGCGTACGTTCACGTTTTGTATTAAAGCACCTCTGCCCATGCATCCGTCATCCGTTCCAATCGCCGATGTTTGTTTAACATTTCCTTAAAATACTTCACACGTAATTAACATTCCATAAAAGGAATTTTGGTTGGTAGTGCTTTGTAACCGCCATGTTTTTTTAACTGAGCTAATAACAAAGGTTTATTGATTCAATTAGTGGAACATTTGCTGTACACGTTGTTGTGAAGGAGTTGTTTACCATGGAAGCTATAATGTATTAGAACATGTTCATGTTAACCTATTGTTCACGTTACAGCCAGAACGTTTTACAGTTCTGTGACAGCATGCTATGAAGTATTTTACTTTATGTTCTACCTCAGTGATTTGCTACTTCAAAAATGACACACGATACGTTTTTTAGTTTATTGTTGCATCTAATGTTGTGGAGAATCTGCAGATTTCCTGCTTTAACAGCTATAAACAGTTGTCCTTTTTACCAGCCTCTTTTTTTTCTCTCTTGAAGTCTCTGACATTCTAGTTACATCTTTACCACTGTAGTGTTGACACTGGAGACTCCTTCCAGAACTGACAAATAAAAATTTTTGTAAAGAGTCAGAGCTTATGTAGGTTTCACAAGAAACTATGATGTTATACTGTAGCACATATGGATATAAAGCTATGATCTGAATTATAGGCAGAGATAAAAACCATGCTTTCTGCCAGGTTGCTGTCATAATCAATGTTAAAGAGCATTACAATTTCATTTGAGGTCTTTTTTCCGAGCTCAAATTATTTCAAAATCTTACAGCCAATAGCAATTTAGTTATGTTTTTTTAAATAAATAAATAAATAAATAAATAAATAAATAAATATGTTATAAAAACAGGGGGCACGGTGGCTTAGTGGTTAGCACGTTTGCCTCACACCTCCAGGGTTGGGGGTTCGATTCCCACCTCCGCCTTGTGTGTGTGGAGTTTGCATGTTCTCGCCGTGCCTCAGGGGTTTCCTCCGGATACCCCGGTTTCCTCCCTCGGTCCAAAGACATGTATGGTAGGTTGATTGGCATCTCTGGAAAATTGTCCGTAGTGTGTGAGTGAATGAGAGTGTGTGTGTGTGCCCTGCGATGGGTTGGCACTCTGTCCAAGGTGTATCCTGCCTTGATGCCCGATGACGCCTGAGATAGGCACAGGCTCCCCGTGACCCGAGAAGTTCGGATAAGCGGTAGAAAATGAATGAATGAATGAATGAATGTTATAAAAATTTAAAAAGTTTCAGTTGAAGCACTAATATTTTAAACCAGCCTAAAAAATTGCCACTGCAGCAGCGTTCATTTCTTTTTTCTTCATTTATTTACACCTACATTTTTTGCCTTGACTTGTGTAGAGCAGTGGGACGTGATCATGCTGAAACAGATTAAAACCACTGGCAGCACCATTTTTCTGATTTTCAGGTTTTTGTTTTTGTTTGTTTTTGTGTTTTTGAGGTTTTACACCAACTCTTTCTCAGAGGAGTCGAGCTGTAGACCTCACATGCATCCAGATCTCTTGTGGGAGGACTTTTTTTGGACAAGCAGCGAGGCTCCTGAAATAATTCGACCACAAATTAAAAAAAAGTTTCTGCACATTGTGAACTGTCATGATTTGCTCGTCGTTAATAATGAACCTGTTCACCTCGACATTTCCACTCTCTTTTCACTAAACCGAGTGTAATGGGATGAAAACTTTTCTGAAACAGCAACTCAGCAGCATCATTATCACATTGTCATTCCACTCCATAATGGATGCCTATGCCATGCTGGTCATTAGATTTAACAACAAACACTATTTCTGGCCACCATATTGGTTGACAGATGTCATTGTGCAGCCCCTGAGGCGAAGACAGATGACCTGTCAACATAACTGAAGCTGAAAAATTGCTGTTTGGAGAAAAATAAGCTTCCCTCCTATCCTACATCGCAGACCCACCGGTTTCTTCTGAAAAGGCCGAGATTCCTGAAACGTAAGATCGTGCTCCAAAGATGCAAAATGTACTCTGATCTGCACTCTGGCTTCTCACCACTGACTGTTAATTGTTTCTTTCTTTGTGTTGTACTGTACTTTCTAGTCTGTTAAAAAAATTAGATAAATGAAGACAGCAGGAAAATTTGTATTTTAAAATGTTTCCTAAACATTAGACTTCACTTAAATGAGATATAAAAAGTCATTAATCTTTAACGTTAAAGCTTAATGTTTATTCTTAGTTCTAAAAAAAAAAAAAAAAAAAAATCTATTAAATTCTTTTATGATGTATAGTAAAGTCCAGAATTATTGGCACTTTTGGCAAAACTGAGAGAAAAAAATGAAAAAAGAAAAAAAGAACAGTTTTTGCAGCTTAAATTTAAATACGATGTGTCTAACATGTACTTGTTGTTGTCCTTCAGCCGTTTCCTGCTCAGGATGGATCATCCAATCCACATATTTGATTTAGCACAGGTTTTACACTGGATGCCCTGTCTGACGCAACCCTCCCATTTTATCCAGGCTTGGGACCGGCACTGAGATTTAACCCCACAGTGGCTGGGTGGTTTCCCTGCCCACGAATCAAACTCAGTCCATGGCAGTGAGAGCACAGGACCTCATTGAGTCATTTTATGAGATTATTTATTTATTTGTTCGATTGAAAGGATTTCCCCATTTATAGCTACCAGCTGGGCATAGTAGTAGTAGGCATCCATGTAGGCATCTAAATCTCCAGTTGTGAGCCAGCCAATCACATCGTTTTGAACTGCTGCTCATGTCGCTCTCACCCCACAACCACCAACACCACCGCTACAGGACGCTACAGTATAGTGATGGGAGAGCATGGTCAGTTTTGCTCTCTTTACTCTCTCGGGCTTTGGGATTGCCTCCAGATGATGATAGAGTGATAGATTGATCGGGTGAGAGAGTTTGACAGGCAGTGGATGTGCCTGTGTGCTATATGGATGATGTACATTTTATGAGCTTAAATGAATTACAGTATAAAGGTCAGCTCTCAAGACAACTCTGACAGCTCTGATACACGCTTTTCAAACTCGTCAGTTTGTCAGTGTTTTAAAATAGCATGCTTAATAACTCATTAAAGTAGAAATTATTTGTCAGGCCTGAAACACTGGGTTTGAAAAGAGAAATAAAATATTCACAAAGTCTTGGAAACTGAATTACAATTGCTGAGAGGCGATGCATGCACTTATCTCCTCTGCTGTATCTGCAGATGCATTGCTTAAAAGCTGCCTGAGAATTAAATTTGCTTTATGAGCTGAAGATCTGTCACCAGGTGGTTTAGCTTAAAAGCACCTTTTATATAACGCTCTACATTGACGTCTGCATGGAGTCGCTCGAGTTTATTCGGCAGGCTTCATGCTGCCACTCGTGTAACAAGAAGCTGGAAATCAAGTGTTTCTTATAGAGTACCATTCCTCACTCTTTTAATGGATGAAATTACAAAGCAGCTGAGCACAAAAGAGGCCTGCCTAGCCATTAGTTGCCTTTCCCATGGATGTTCATTAAACCTACTTATCGAAACAGCTTGATGTGCAGCCTGAAACGACAACAGAAGCCAGATCTCAGATGTTCTTCAGTGGGGGTCAGGAGACAGCAGATTCCTGGGTCTTGAACATATTAAGAACTCTTTTGGTTACTGTTTTACCAGCAACCTTACTTCATTGCAGGTAGCTGTCCTCTTTGCTGGTGATGGCTGGATATTATGTGCTTCACTAATTGTGTGCTTAATATAACTAACCCCTTTAACAGGCAGTACCTGCACCATTAATTGACACATTACTAATTTGGCCGAACATTACTGGCTGGAGTTAATAGCTTTGTCCAGCTCTTAAATAGAATTAAAAGAGAAATAACATGGCATGCCACATGTTTGCAGCAGACACAGGCATCTTAACTTGATAAACACCTATGGGTACATCCTACAGCCTGCACTGCCCCCAGACATCGCACACAAGTAGACAAAAGAGATGAATATTTAAAAAAAAAAAAAAAATTAATTAATTCACAAGAATTATAATGCATGTAATTGGGAATTCTCCATTTTTGGCACATTTGACAGAGGAAGTGGAAAATATGGACTCCGATATGTTTGTCTTCAGTTGCCAACAAGTTATTAGGCAGCTAATTCTGATAAGTGATGCACATTTTCTCCTAAATGGCCATGTGTGTAGTTAAGGTTTTAGATTTAGCAAGTAAATATTGCTGTATGTTGGGGATATGGTGGCTTAGAGGGTAGTATGTTTACCTCACATCTCTGGGGTTAGGGGTTCAGTTTCTGCCTTAGCCCTGTGTGTACAGAATTCGGATGTTCTCCTTGTGCTTTGGGGGTTTCCACTGGGCACTCTGCACCCTATGTGCAGAGACTTAAACCTGTTGTCTAATTAGCAGCGTAGCGTGGCGCTGACACCTCATCCAGGGTTCTCCAGACTAGACTCCAGGTTCCCTTTTACAATGTATGATAATCACCACAGAAAATGAATCAATGTGTCTGTATGTTGATTGATCTAAAGCAAACACTTGTGACTAGTGCTAATGCTGTGAGCAGCCATGTTAATTTGGCATCCCCCCGTAAACAGAGAAGGGACTCCGAGTTTCAAGGCGAGGGGATGTTTTCTTCCGCTTTTACTGGATGGAAGTCGGGAATCCAGTGTCACCTTTGTTGTAAAGGATTCATCTCTTTTCAATATGAGAACATACACAAGATATTATCACTGTCTATAGATTTTTTCAGGTTAAAAATAGAGGAACTAGAGCATAGATTGCACCCCAGGCGTCCTCGCCCAACATCAGTTCCTGACCTCACTTAATGCTCTTGTAGCTGAATGAGCATGAATCTAAACAGCCTCACTCCAAAATCTAGAGGAACGCCTTTCCAGAAGAGTGGAGCATCTGGAAATGCGATGTGTAGATAGATCGCATGTTGGATGCGCAGTGGTCACATACAGTACTTTTCACTATATAGTGGATGTAGATATTGTCAAGTATTTTGCTAGTCCAGGTTAAAGAGATGATACTTTTTGCAGTCATGATTGTTTGATCGCTGCTAACTTGACAGCAGTGATATAATGTCACGTGCACGTCCATTAGGATTATGGTCATTTTGGATATTGGTGGTAACAGTAGACTAGTTTCAGCCTTGCACAGGGTACCAGGTAATTGGTCATGGCCAGTGGGCATGCTGTTTTCTTTAAGCGTACAAATTAAAGAACCAAAGAAGTATTTGATTTCTGGCTGGCGTTTTCCGTGTCACACTTGAGGTCCTTTCCCCTTATGTAAAATCAGCCACGTCGAACTGGGTACATTTTCAATTTGCTTAATATTAAGGTGTTACAGTTCGACAAATTTAATCTAAATTTAATCTGAATTCTCATTTGCAACTTTTTCATTCCATTAATCTATAGTATATGGAGCAATATGGAACAATTTCAGGATTTCCACTATTTTTACAACATAATGGAAGCCGTAAGAGTAAGAACTGCTGACCTTTGATGATTTACGAGTTGTCCTTGCTTGGCTGCTCAGCGTAGCTCTCGCTCTGCCTCGCAAGCAGCGTGTTCACCTTTTTAGCAACATCTCAGTGTATTAAAAAGCTTTGCACTTTCATACCGAATCCAAAAAGGCATGCTGACACATTTAACAACACTTTTTTCCTCTGTCATTTCCTGCTTTACATAATCCTCAACAAATGGCTCACACCAGTGTCTACAGTGAGAACAATATTATCTTCAATATTTTGATCATGCTTGCTCTTTTTATTCCTGTTTAATCTTTTAGTGGTTCTGTGGGTAAAAATAGTGAAGTCTGACACACATTTATTTCTCCCCAGCTGAGGTGTAATGTAATAAATTTGCACTCATTAAATTAAGGGTAAAGTATAATTATATACGCTCATCGTGGACTGAACACCTCTCACTTATGCAGTTATCCGTTAACCAATCATGTGGCTGCAGGACAATGCATTCCGTCATGCAGATACAGTACAGGTCAGTTACAAATGTTTGCACCCAATCTGTCTGAACTCTGGAGACTCTTGTGTGTGAAAATCCCAGAAGATCAGCAGTTTCTGAAATCCTCGAACCAACATTAACTGAAGCTCTTGACCTGTACCTGCATTGGCTAATTGTATAACTGCATGAATGAGCAGGTGTAAAGCTGTCCCTAATAAAGTGCACACTCAGCATAGTATCATTCTCTTTGTGTCTCTTGACATCACATCTAATAACACGGTCTTTTAAATTATTTCCATGAGAAGGGCAGAGCTGTGAGTACATGACACCCTGTGCGCATGATGCCGGCTGCATAGACTGTAATTTTATCAGCCTGAGATGAATATAGTGCGGTTAGATGAAGACGAGAGATAGCAAAATCTTAGGTTAATTGAGCCCATTTTACTTGCACTTACATCCGAGTGCTGCGTTTTTGCCCCTTTAGCATGCATTAGGAGGTTATTTCAAGACAGGAATATTTTGCAGGGTGGTGGTAAAGATAGGTTAGGGCAATAAACTGCTGAACACACACCTTGTTATATGGAATAAGAATTTAAAATTGCTTTTAAGTTAGGTGTGTGTGTGTGTGTGTGTGTGTGTGTGTGTGTGTGTGTGTGTGTGTGTGTGTGTGTGTGTGTGTGTGTGAGTGTGTGTGTGTGTGTGTGTGTGTATACACTGCCATTATAAGAGATTCTGATGTTGTGGGACATTTTCCCTTGTAGCAAAATATTGAATTGTCATGGGTGAAAGGTGAAAAAGGACCATTACAGTACATACAAGCTTTAACGGTGACAGTGAGGGAGAGCTTTTTATTCTAACTTAAGGTTTCTTTGTGTTGTCACCGCTGCAGCTGATGTGTACGTTGAGGAACAGAATCTTTATTCAGTCTGTAAATCCGTTCTGTGCTATTGTTATGAGTGCTTTAATATCTGTATAAACTGAGAATGATATTTAGTTTTAATAATACAGTAATGCAGAACCATTGTAAAGAACTTGTACAGTGCTTGAGAAGTGTTCAGAAAGGATGGCGAGTGTTCTGAGACTCATGAAATGGCATTTAAATCTGTCTCAATCTGAATCACATCTTTTGATTTTGTTTCACCACTCAGATTTCTAGCTACGTTCTGCACAAGTCTTGGCTTTGGCAATATATTTTACTCTTTCCTGCCAAAACATGCTAGATCCTTGTGCACATCCTGCTTTCAGTTCACCCTACAGATTTTTAGCTGGATTCAGGTCTGGTCTCTGGCTAGATCGTTCCTTTGTTGATTTGGATGTACACTTTGGGTCTTTGTCATGCCGAAAGGTGAAATTCCTTTCTTCAATTTGCTGAAGTGAGTGAGTGAGAGAGTGAGTTTACTAACAGATTTAAACCTAAAGCTTTAGCACTAAATTGATTTGTATTTGTAGCCATTCAGGATAAACTTGACAAAAGCCTCAGATCTGGCTGAAGAAAAGCAGCTTTAAGGTGTGATGCTACCACCACCATGCTGCACTGGGAATATGGTCTTTCTTTCTCTCCCCACCCCATAGCCCAGACATGAGATGTGTGAATATGAGAGATTGTTGGAACATGCAGAGTAATCAGTACATTTCCTTTACAGCTCCTTTTAATGCTGCTGGAAGTATCTTGGCAGTTTCCATGGTAGGATTTTGTTTTGACTTTTTATAAATTTTGGAGGGACGTCCTGTTCTTGGTGCTGTCACTGTGGTGCTCCGTGTGATGATGGTCTTTATTGTTCCATGATACATTTGAAGGTTTGCAAATTCTTTTATACTTTGTAAGCTCTTTATGTTGCTTATTATTAAGTAGTATAAAAAATTGCCAGTTCCTCTACTAGCACGTGGAAGGGTTTTTTTGTGATAGATTTCTGTTTATTTTTCTCTGCTTATGTCTGCTAGATTTTCTTCTTATCAATGTCAGGTTAAATCAGTACCTATCACTTTGGGTTGCACAATTTTGTCAAGAGCACTGAGCCGTTTGATCGTTTCTGGAGAATACCTTGAAGGAGATCTTGCTAGACTGTAGCATGTGGAGTCTGAACTTCATGATTAGTGTTGTTTCTGTGGTGCAGTTACTGTAGCATTGCAGATATAACAATAGCACTTTTTTATTAGTAATAGTAATTTTTGAAGGGACTCTGGACTATGGCATAGTTTTTTGAGGTACTGGCACAAAAAAATAGAAACTGTAAAATGGTCAGTAAAATACGTTACCTGATGTGAATGATTTTTTGTTCAGTGTACCCTAAGTCAATTAAATGTTTTAAATGAGCATAGTGTAGAGACTTCTAGTGTAGGTTCCGTGGTTTAATCAGTAGTGTTTAAGCAGCAGTAGTGTTTTGAGCCCTCTTTTCACATAAAAAAAAGCAAAACAAAACGGTGGTACATATGGACACTAACTGCTGCTCACATTTAATGTAAAACTATAATATTAATATTAAGACAAACTGAATTTGTCACCTTAAAAAGATGACCTCATATATAAAAAAATCTATAAAATTAGGCTATTAATAGCTTTTTAAAAATGTATTCACTTTAAAACTGTTTTTTTTTTTCTTTCCAAGATGCCTTTTGCACTAGATATTTGGAACAGTGTGAACTTTTTGTCAGTACGGTTCAAGTACGGTTTACTGAAAATGTTGACTTCAACTATTGCATCCACCTAAAAGGTCACATAACACCTACTGTAATCCTGAGCAAGTAAAATCAGCAATCATGCTAATATTGTCTTTTAGACTCAATAATCTCTTTTTACATTATGTGTATACCTGTGTATCATATATATATATATATATATATATATATATATATATATATATATATATATATATATATATATATATATATATATATATATAACACACACACACACACACACACACACACACAGGTATATATACACATAATATAATACAGCCAAAATATAATGGTGGAGCTGGAAAAATGGCAGGAAGTAAGTAGGAGGTTTCAAAACATATCATAGACAGCACAATTGTCCTTATTCTCTTTTGGGGGAATCTGGGTTGTCTGTCTAGACTGAGTCAGATCTTTGCTTAGCTAAAATTACCTCAAGTGGTATCTCTGTGCTCTTTCTGAAAAGGATTTAACCCCATTAACCAAATATGATTTAATGAAAGGTGGCATCAGTCTAGTATCTGGTATCAGTCTCGGGCCAATATAGACCAGAAATGCTGGACTGGATATCAGATGAAGGAAAAAATGAATCCAGTCAAACACTGTACCAAATCTAACCTGAAAATTCAGAGAACTGCATTTAGCACATTGTAATGTAAAGCTGCTTGAAGTAAGTCACGCCATAGTAACATTAATAATAAAAAAACATGTCATAATAGAAATCAGCTGCTGGAAGTTTCCTCCAAATCCTCAGCGATAGTCAGCTGGATAAACTAGACACAATCACAAGGCAATACACAAAGCAATACAAAGCTCTTCCTGGTTTATTCAGTCAGGGTTACAGAAATGGTTGGAAAGTGTAAAGCTGCAGATATATAAGCTAATACTTATTGACAGCATGGCTAGCTAACAGCACAATAGGAAACTGAGTCTGTTTTTTTTTTTTAATGCCTGGAAATGAATGCCTGTCAAATCCAAACAGTGAAAGCTTGTCCAGAACGATCACGATTAACTAATGCTAATCTCATTTCAGTTAAACATCCCATTTTTTTAAAGATTACAGTAGTAGTAAGGTCAAGATTGATATTTTACAAATGATTTGTTGATATAACAGTTGAAATAGTGGACAGTTTCAATATCTGGGAGTAGAGGTCTTCTCGGGTCTAAAGAAATGACCCAAATCACTTTTTACCCAAACCCGACTTGCATTATTTATTTATTTATTTATTTATTTATTTATTAAGAAAGACCCGACCTGAGACAAACTCGAAAAAATTAGACCCGAGTCTGACCCGACCCGTTGGCAATTTTCTTTAACCCGACTGGACCCGTGTGTAACTCTACACTAAAGTAACCGCTACAGAGTGGATTCAAAATTGATTGACAGGTCTGTTTCAACGAAAATTAGCTTACCGCCAGCCACACGTCGCCAGCCACATGTCGCAAGCGGCTTGGCAAACAGAGGAGAGGTTGGAAGAGGACTCGAGTCGATGCACACACACGATATACAGTCTTCTCGTATCCGTTCGGTAAAAATACATTCATTATGGACTTTCAGAAAAGAAGTCATCTTTGTGAATGTCGGTTATTCGCAAACTCAAAGGACTTAATGTCGCTCCTCGATTATTACTGCTACTTTATCAAAGCATTATTCAATCAATTTTATTGTTTTGTTCAACCTGTTTTTTCGACATGCTTTCTGTCAAAAGTATGGTCAAACTCACAAAGGTGTCCAATATTGCTGCAAACGTTATAGGTGTTATTTTGTCTGAGTGTTATTTTGAATGTTTCTTGACATGTGTGTATTATGTAATATTATTATATTATGTTTATGTTGTGTTTGTCAAACAAGTGCAGTGTCGTGGAAAAGAATTTCCCCCTTTGGGGACAATAAAGTATAAAGTATAAGTATTTTAATCAATTTTACAAATTAATATTAGAAATATCGGAGATAGAGTTCATATAATATTAATCGAAAATGGTTCTGAGTCACATTCAGATTTGAAAATTTGAAATAATAGAAAATATCTTAATGTATTTTTGTCTTTCAGCAGTAGTTCAGCAAGAAACACAGGAAAATCTTTCGTCCATTGAACAACTTATTGTTGTGTCTCAAATACTTACGTGCTGTTCTAGACCAATCTATACATAAACCTTTCCTGTTGCCTTCAGATCTAGCACAATGTCTGTTTTGCTTAGCAGCCTTCTGGATTTTGTAGATTAGGAAATATTTTTTAGTGTAAAGTCAGAATTTTACTTTGGCAGTAGAAAGTCTGAAAGAGAGGCAGAGCTCCCCAGTGTCTTTAACGTCGCTGTACATGAAATGGCTAAACTCTTTAGGTTTCAGCTTGATAACTCATGGACAGGGATGATTCGGCTCTGACATTCCTTCTGATGAATGCGAGCAATGCTCTCGTTACTGCTTCTGTGCACACAAAAATCACACACCAATCACAATGAGGCTGACATACATTCTTATAACAATTCAACACTTCCCACTAGACTGGGAAATGCTGAGGTGTTACAGTAGACCTATATTACAAATCAGGGTCTGTATTCATGAAAATGTATTCTTAGTGTAAAGAGTTGCTCCTAGTGAAGAAAATCGAAGAAAGTTCTTAGAAATGTGGTCGTTTCCCATTGAATTTAAAGAGAAGATCCTAGTACAGATAAAGGTTCTTCATGAAGCATCTTAAAAGAGCTCATGAGGTCAAAAAGTATTAGGAGTAGTGAGGAGGACTTTCTTTAGCAGTGGGGAAAATGGCCGAAAGGTGAAGAGAGAGAAGAAATGTATTGTATACAATATTTAATAATGATAGTGAGTTAATAAGATGCTACAGATTAGAGTGTGTAGGGATTATTTTGGTGACAATTTGGTGATAATATCATATATATTCTGCCGCTATGACGTTTAGAGACACGCTAAAGTCTCCAAAACAGAGCCGAAATGCTATAGCGGCGCAAATATTTGAATATAATCCAAATTCTCTCTCACTCACTCATTTTCTACCACTTATCCGAACTGCTCGGGTTCGGATCTCAGGCGTCATCGGGCATCAAGGCAGGATACACCCTGGACGGAGTGCCAACCCATCACAGGGCACACACACTCTCTCATTCACTCACACACTACAGACAATTTTCCAGAGATGCCAATTAACCTACCATGGACTGGACCGGACCGGGGAGGAAACCGGAGTACCCGGAGGAAACCCCCGAGGCACGGGGAGAAAATGCAAACTCCACACACAAGGTGGAGGCGGGAATCGAACCCCCAACCCTGGAGGTGTGAGGCGAACGTGCTAACCACTAAGCCACCATGCTCCCCTGTAGGAAATTTCTAAATACAAAATGTCAAATGAAGCTTGATTGATGTGCAACAGAACCTGATTAATATGGAGGACATGTGATCATTCTGTCACCTCTTAGTAGAAGTAGACTTGTGCTACTTTTAGACCATCTAATCTATTACTCTGCCCACAGTGTGCAAAGCTGGTTCAAATGCCAGTGTGTTGATCTACTGGCACTGAAATGTGGAAATTATACTGCACATCATTCTCACTGAAGCCTCCTCACAGCGTGTTCCCTAGGCTTCATGCAATGCAGGTTTATTGTTGTTCTTCACCCGAAAGAGGAGTCTCGCAAAAAACCCTTCCCTATACCTGCGGCTTCAGGTTCCATATGATGAATGAAAAGATTTGTGCAGGAAGTGTGGAATTTCCTGCAATGATATGCAATTACTCGAAACCATTACAAGTATTATTTTTTTCTATGTTCCTGATGGGCATGGCTGTGTCTCAGGAGCTATGCATAAAACACTGGCTCATTTTCAACTAATTAAAGTTTCTCTAGTGTTGGCTGATTGTGCTCCATCACTGACTGTTGTTGGATAGGGATTCATTTCTACGTGGGACATTCTGTTTATAATGAGTACTAAGTTGTCTACTCTGTATTTGCATTAAGAGAAGGCATGCAGAAGAGTACATTTGCAGAATAAATCAATAAAAACTGCTTGCATAATTTATCACTGACTGATTTTGTTTATGGTTGAATCAGATCATCAGCTACTATTAAATCTTGCAACCGAACCCGTCAGTAATTTTCAGACATTTGGCACACGTATTTATGTTACCTAAAGGTATTTGTCATAGTAATGGTTCCCTTTCAAAGCATCCATGGTGGCATCATTTAATATATATTTTGTCTCTATCACTCAGGGTTTGGAAAATGATTTGCATCAGTAATATAGTTGTTTGGTGCCACTGTTAGTGTGACGAATGTCTTGCAATTATTAGCCTTGTGTTTGAAATATGGTCATACATGCTGAGTGATGACTACGTGTAATTGAGTCTGCTGAAAAAAAAATACCTTTCAAGAGACAGCAGCAAGATTTACAGGCATTGTTGTGGTCTTTAGCAATGCAGTTATACTGTAGCTTTATATTGTGAACAATCGAGTATATACAGTACACAGCACTTCTTCCCATTGTCGTCTCTGCTGCCGCTCAGCTGGGGTCGTGTGAGGTCGTGATTTAATTAACAACTAAATTACAGCGAAGGCGAGTGGAAGAGGTTTGTAACTTCCTCTTGTTGTCTATAATTTGTCCTGGCATCATGGATGGATGCGTGTGTTAAACAGTTGCACTAGCATCGACATGACATTGTTCACGAACTGGAACAAACAAGCAAAGACAGGAAAATAATCAACAAAAAATACTCCAAGACAAACAAGAAAAAGACCCGGTGGCCTTGAGATGTGTGTACCGAGTGTTGTTTAGGGACCCAAGTGGATTCAGCAGTCAGGGCACTGAGCAGGAAGTCGCCATTTTAATGGCTGTCTGTCTCTCAGTCGCAAAATCCCCCCAGTGCACTGAAAGTTCGCTCGCCAAAAAATCCCACAATGCACCGCAATAACCAGGGAACATCTCGCTGGAAGTGACATAATTCTACAAATATAAGTAGCTTCTTCTTGTTGTTGTAGCTCTCACATGCAAATACTGATGTTGTTAGAAGTTCTGTATACGGTTTGTTCGAGTCGAACGACTTTTAAGTGTTTAATCAACGAACCAAGAATCTACCGATGAGCCTACACTCCAGCTAGAAGAATCAGGACAGAAATGCGTACGATTAAGCGAACACATTTATATGGCTTTCTAACTTAAATATTTTATGTGTTTGGGTTTCTGCAGTGACTAATGAGGAAATTAGAAGAGTCTTTAGTGTCCCAACTCATGTACAGTACACCATGTACTGAGTCACGAGCTAGGGAGGTGATTGAGACACAGGCATGGAGATCATGGAAAACCTTAAAAGGCTAAGGCCATGAATATAAACAGGAAGTGTGTATGCAGACACACTACACTTCTTTCCAGGCTACCATCTAGTATCAAATATCAGATTTAGAGTCAAAGTTTTTGTATTTGTAGGCTGTACAGGAAGCTGCTGTGTTTAGCTTTGTTTTGGATTTATTTCCTGCTATAAAAGGTATGTCAGGAAGAAGGCCACAGGAGTAATGTCATTTCGTACAGCGAGCTCTCATATGCCGTGAGTTATCGAACTTGAGCGGAAGTCGTGCAGGGTAACAAGACTTGCAGTCCTTTCTAAGCGCTCATGCTGTGTTAAGCTCGGTTGCTTTCGATTGATTCTCAGTCCCCAAATGCTGCATCGATTTAAGGAACCCTGTTCCTTTTTTTTTTATTATTTTACTTCTTTTTTGTCTTTCTTTTTTTTTGAAGTGATTAGGGCATGGCGATAAAAGTGAATGCTATTTATTTCCGCCTGAGTCACTCTGATGTCAGCTTTTCTCATCACTGGCTGGATGACAGGTAGCCAACGTGAGCCTACATTTTTTCTTCTGCTTGAGTAATTTTAGAAGATTACCTTCAATTTTCTTCTTAAGCCATGATTGTCTTAAAATGGGATAGCATGGGGGTGTTCTTGCTCGGTGAAGTTTTTCGTTTTGAAGGATCGTTGCTTATGCGGCTATTCTAGGAGCTGGTTGCAATTGCTCTCCTGCTGAAGATAAAGAGCCGGTCCTGTAGTCGCGATTGCTTTAGGGGGATTCTATGCAATAATCATAACGCTTATTCACCACTGTTTATAGAAAGTAATCATAATGTGGTACGTTAGTCATAGAGAACATCTCACCATGCCTCTGTTTCAAAATTCCATCCCTCCGGCAGCTGTATCGACAGCAAACAATGCGACTGTGCCCTGCTTATTTTCAGCTACATAAATCCTCCCAAAAGAACCGTTCCCACCTGCACCAAATTACTGTTTCTCCACTCTTTCAGCCAAATTGTATGAGGAGTCAATAACTATGATCTGTGTGCTGAAGCAACATGGTGCAGCCGGAAAAAAAAACGGGATATTCTGTTGTTTTTTTACTGGCTGTGGTTAGAAAGCAAGTCTCCTGAGGTCACCGTTTCACTACATCACCCTCTTCCAACTTGATCCAAGCTTATTAGAGTCCTCGACGGTTCTGGTTCAAAAAAGGCAAACAAGCTTTTACTGTACCATCTGTTCTACACCACTGCTGAGCAATGGCACCGCAGTACAACAAGAAAAGCGTGCTTTAATTACATCCCCCAGCACTTATTTATTTTATTTTTCAAAACTTTACAGTATAATCAGCATCAAAACACATTTATTACAACATGACTTGAAGTTTCTTTGTTGCACGTTTACTGCTCAGGAATTAAAACTCCTTCAGTGCTAGTTTCCTTAAATCACAGTTTATCTTGGCTAAGCAGACCTGCCAGCCTTTACACAGGTTGTGCTGGAGCATGATGATGGTTCATTCTAACTTACTCTAAAAGTTTTTTTTTCCCTCTTATAAAGTGGCAGATAAGCCAGTCGAGACGTGAATCCGGTATGATTGACACTCGCATTGTATTTTTAAACTCCATTGTGATCTGACCCTCACTGAACGCCCTTGGATCAGTTTATATTAATTCTCTCATTCTACTATGTTACTGTTTCTACAGTAACAGCTTATACACATAATCTAAGCCTATTTTTGTACAACAGAAGAAGTAAAACTTACAATGATTTTTTTTTTTTTGGTGACTTTCTTTTAACAACTATGTGTGAGTGAGTATCAGTTGGAAGCTCAGTGCTTTAGAATATTCAGAACAGATGAGTTTACTACTATACTAAAGGCTATTAAATCTTGATTCCTAACACAAGCTCTGGTCCATTTTCACTTTCACAGAACCGATTTTAACTAGCGGTGAAACGCACAGAATGAGATGTACAGTATCCCATCTGCCTGTGTTTAATTTAATTGAATACATTTTTTTTTTTTTGGAAATGGAAACCACATAGAATTCTCACAGTCCACATGAGATCACTTCTTCCCCTGTGAGATCCACCGCTTGCACGATTTTCCTTTGATGCCTTACATATTTTTAGCACACGGAAATGTGAACTATCGCTCACGAAGCCGGAAGCAACGTAGATCAGAGGCTTTAATTTGGTTAGGGTGTATAGAGTTGTGGTTAAGAACAGACATAGGTGACTTTTTTGTCCATTTTCCAGAGAAAGTTATATTTCAGCCTTTTCTTTATTTAACTGTATAGATTTTTTTTTTTTAAATGTAATTCGAACCTGTACGGTATATGTGATATACTTTAAAACATAAAAGATGTTCAATATCAGAAAACATGAAAGAAGGAAATTTGCTAGAATTTATCCAGCTGGTTATTTCAAACACTAAACGTCGATACGTCAGATCTATAAGTGAAATGGAATCGTGCGTGATTACGAGAATGGCATTGTGCATGCTCATTGTTTAAAGGAAATGATTCAGTGTAGCCCAACCTCTTATTACTATCTGCACTGCTGATCACAAATATACCCAAAATATTCAACTCTGTAATCTTATATCTTTTTTTTTTTTTTTTTTTTTGGCCATTCAATGGCTTAGTCCTTATGAGCTTTTTGGGAACCTGGACTGTTAATACTGTTTAATAACGGAACTGCAGCAGTCTAGGCTTTTCCAGCACTGCTAAACACCTACAGGCTGTTTATAAAGGCTAAATGTACTGTATACCATGTTTTTTTCTGTTGAAGGTCAGAGACTGTCAAGAAGAAGAAGACATCAGACAATTATGCCTTTGCTAAGCAATTTGATTAACTGCTATAAAAAGCACCGCTATTATGGCAGTTTAAATTAAAGAAAAGTTGTCTCCTGCCTCCACAAAGCAGCTCTGAAAAGACTCGTTACGGCTTTGTCGACGGATGGCCTGCTTTCATCCACTTGCTGTGTTTGCCTCCTACTGGTACGAGCCAGCCACTGACACACTCGCCTTGCTGTAGCTGTGTATAAAACATTAAAGAATTACTATCGCTCTTCTACAGCTTTCAGAATCATCCTGAAAAAAACACAAACAAACCCTGCTTCACCACAGCTTTGAGTCTCTCTGTACTTCTGTGTCAGAGACACACCAGCTATCACACCAGCTCCCCAAGGATTGTGTATTTGTAGAATATGCAGATACTTTTGACCAAGATTTGGTTCTTCTCATGCACCTGCACTTGTGTAGTGATGTACAGCCTAAAGAACAGCACTGTAGTAGATGTCAGAAAGATCACACTACTGTACGTCTCATTACGTACAGTACACTGCTTAGTAGGAGCTGTAGGCTACATTCAGACCCCAAGAGCTCATTTTATACAAAGAGCTCATTTCTGTGTGGATTGTGTGTGCAGTCTGTGGGCGTGATGAGGGTGATTTCCAAAGAATAAATGTGTGATAATTGTGCAAACTGTTTAAAGCGTAATACAAACGTGTATGTGAACAAAAAAGTTTTCTCAGGCTCTTTGAGCGTTAGAATAGAAGTGGCACGTATGATATCTCACCCTGTCGGGGATTGATCTGCATGGTCAGCCAGTGAATCATGGGATTGTTGTGGATGGAGCTGCCTGGAGACCGTCATGCCTTCTTTGAACAAATGTTGCGTCATTTAGCTGTGTGGTCTGGTCTTTATCACCAATCATCAAGACTTTGACAGGAAGGAATTAGTGTTGGGTATGTGGTGAACTCAGAGTTCACGATGACCCATTAGTTCCTGTTGTAGAAAGGACATTATTTACATTTACAGTATTTACTGTCCTGTGTCACCCAAGTGAGGATGAGGTTCCCTTCTGAGCCTGGTTCCTCTCAATGTTTCTTCATGTAAAGAGGCGGTTCTAGGATTTCATCTTTAGGGGTTTTAGCCCTCAGTGAGAATTTAAAAGAGAATTTAAAACAAGAAGAGTTTTATATTATATATTATATGACTACATAGTAAGCCAAAAGTTATGGTATTATTAAATGGCAAAAGTGGACACCAAAATGTTATGCATGATGTAATGGTCAGTCTCAAATCAGATCAGTTCATGTATGTGTGCATTCTCTACAAACAGTGTGTCCAGTGAATGCAGTCATTAATAAACAAATATTCACAAGACAAAGACCAAATAAATAAACGTTATTTTTTTTTACGGATTGTTTGCATTAATATTTTGTTTGTGCTATCGACTCTGGTAATAAGAATAGTGAAATTTCACTGCTTTTGATTGCCGTCTTTGCGTCTTTCCGCCGATTAACGTTATAGATAAACGCCTCCAGCTCTGACTGCGCGTGCACGCTGCGCGTACCTGTGCTTCTCCATTCAAATAAAGCAGACAGCTGATGACTCACTTTTGAAAGGCTACAACGCACGTGTGTAAAAGTAAAGTAAATACATTCGCATTTGGATAAAACTGATAAATAATTTTCTTTCCCATCGACGACATGTCCATTTTTTATTTTTGAAAGTAAAAATTATACTTATAGTTTTACGGTGGCTGAGACCACAGACAGGGGGAGCCAAGCTAAAACCGCCTAGAACCGCCCCTGTTCATGTAATTTATTCATTTATTTATTTTTATATTTATTTATTATTATTATTATTATTATTATTATTATTTCTTTTTTCGCTTTTGTTTCTATGTCTGTAAAGCTGAATTGAATTGATCTTAATATATGAACATTGTTGAATAGGCTGCATTTCTGTTGTCTTGTAAGTGGTATTTTGCCAGTTGTAATAATTTTATTTGCCACCTTGGGACATTGGACATTACGATTGGACTTCCTCATGATAGTGTGTCTTTAGTTTGCTCATTCAGAGCAAGTAATACTCATAAAAACTCTCATTGGTACAGTTCTGGTTCTGACTGGCTACTGGTTAAGACCCCAAGAAAAGTTGTCTCCTGCCTAGCATACTAACATTTATTGATAACTCTTCAACATGTTGATTAAAACATTTTAAAGCAGAGATTAGCATAGTCAGTGCTATAGATTGGCACGAACACACTGATTTGATATCAGTCCATAGAAGGGCTCAGCTTTACAGCTGTAATTTTAAATGGAGAGATGGCTAAAGCGAAGGACAATATGGTAACCTTGATGCTGAGGCTGTTTTTTTTTCCAGCTGTTTGTGTCACACAGAGCTGAAAAGATTCTTATTTGACTCTGTGTTATTTAATTTTTTCCCCACGTTTCCCTCCGAGGCTACTGCAGTGCTCTAATTATCATTTTAATATTTACATTTCTTGATGTATATGTGCATTACTCTAAAGCGAGTGTGCTCATGAATTAATGTCAAACTGACCAAGGTCTCCTCTGCCGCTGTTATGGCTCACTTTGTGCTACAAGAGCTTTTCACCTGAAACATTTTTCACCATTCATCATCGGAAACAACATGCAGTATGATGTCTGGTATATAATATTGTTTCTGATTGACACCCTTTCCTCTTTCCTCCAGCACTTTCAAATGCATCGAACGAGTTGCCTCCAGAGAGGAATGTGGATGATTTATACAATTAATTATTTCAGAATCCAATATTGCCGGAAAATAACATTCCACATCTTGTGTATGTTGACAGTGTTTACTTTACTATCAGGAACGTCAGGATGAAAAATTGTTTTTGCAAGAAAACGTTCAGACATCGGACTTCTCGGCTGGTCAGCATGGTAGATCACGTAGTGCACGAGGGACTCGGATGTAAACGTGGACTTACTTTACCTCCCTACAGGACTCCTAGTGTCTCTAACTAAACCCTAATGCTAATATTATACCATAGCAGGCGGGCTAACCTAGTAGCTTAATGGTTAAACCCTTCTGGATGAATCACTTTGGATAAAGCCATAAAATGCAAACTTTGTCACAGTGGTCAGACGTTTTCATTCCAAAATTATTATTCATTCATATTATATCATTATTGTTCACACATATTAACATTTTATGACAAAGCTAATTGTTTTTTTACACTTGATATTATTTTTGTTAGTGTTGGAGGATTTGCCTGCTCTAAAAAAAATACATAGAACTTCAGTTGATTAGTGTGGAAGAAAAGAGTCTGCATATATATTAGATTATATATATATATATATATATATATATATATATATATATATATATATATATATATATATATATATATATATTTTTTTTTTTTTTTTTTTTTTACAGCTGTACCCAAAGCATGCCACAATCAAACTAGATGAAAATGTATCCTGATTTTTATGCTGTAAGGGACGACATGAGCCTCACTGGTGCAAATGTATTCAGTAATTCAAAAAAAAAAAAAGTGATGGAATGTAAATGGTGGAAAGTCTCATTTTCAACTGGTCTCTGTACACAGCAGGTGTTAATTTAACGCTCATGAGATGTCTCTTGAACGTTGTTGGCTGCCACACGATGATTGAAGGAGGACACTTCGTTCCAGACTCAGTGTCTCTCAGTAGATTCCTGACTAGCTGTTACATCGCATAGTCAGACAGTGGACATGGATAATAACACTGCTGAAATATTCTGATTGGACATTCTGACCATATTACAACTGAAGCTGGTTCTTTCTCTACTAAACACTTTAGTAAATGAACCTTCAAGCAATGAAATGAGCTCGGCAATGACCAGAACATGCAGGTAAAACCAATAATGTTATCATGCGTGTCCATGTACACGTTGGCCTGAGTAAAGCTCTCAGCATATGGTTTAGTACAGTATCAAGATCCTGAAGCTCCTGCTGTCATTATAGCACACTGGTAAAATGACACGTGAACAATTGGCGATTTATCTGTTGACCTTCCAGACGATGTATTTTACATTACCTCCGGAAATGGACAGGTGATCACAGGACCATGAACTCCCATTTTCATCATCTTCCTCGGAGCTAATCATCCAACATGCAATATTAAACACAGCACGAAAACCTTAACAAATTACCATTTGCTAGCAATTGCATTTAATGCTCCTGGTGTTGGATTGCATGGCAAAGCAGGTCTGACTTTGACTGATTGCTCGCTTGTGCACTGTTATTCAGGGGGAAAATTGGCACCATCGGTGAAATATACCTTGAAACAAGCCAGAGAAAAATAAAATTTGATCTTCAGGGGACGTGAGTTACTGCAGTCCTGAGATTACTGAAAGTTTAATAGATGACAAATCATGTTAAAACTAGATAAACTGATCAAATTTGAACACTTTGCAGAATCGTTTGCAGTGTGTGTCACCAGATTTCTTTAAACATCGCTCATCATCATTATGTCCCAAAAGCCTCCATTCATAGGGGAATTTTTTTATTTTTAAATTTTTTCGCTTTTTTTTTTTTTTTTTTACAAGATATTCTAATTTCTAATATCCCTAATAGGGTCATTTCCCCAGTGTATAGAGAGATTTGGAAACTATGATGTCAATTTATGTGTGTCATCATTTGACTTGAGATATGTTTAATAATAGTGATATGTTATAGTACTGCTATAGTTTGACTGTATGTTTGGGGTTGTTAAGTTATTTTACAAGTCACCTGTTCCTAATTGCCTGTTAATTATCAAGTCTATATATTTCATCCGCATTGCATCTACTGTAGCTTCACGAAGTCCTCGTCTTTTCTTTCTCTGTGTTTTATGTGTCCTGTCTCTTATTTGGTGTTTTCAGTTTTTTCTTTTGCTGTGTCATGTTTCTATAGTAGTTCCTGTGATTCTACCCCTGCTATGTTTTATTTTTTTTCTTATTAAATCATATTTTTGTTATCCCTCAATTGGGTCTGTTTTTAATTCTTTTTAACATACGAGTAGATCAGATTATTTGATCCTTTTTAACACACGAGTAGATCAGATTTTTTATCCTTTTTAACATGAGTAGATCCCAGTAGACCTTCATAATTACAGTACCAAGTCATCTTAATAACTACCAAGTCACCTTCATAACTACCATCACACCTTCATAACTACAATGTCACCTTCATAACTACAAAGTCACCTTCATTACTACCACGTCACCTTACTAACTATAATGTCACCTTCATAACTACAATGTCACCTTCATAAGTGAAAGTGACGTGACATATGGCTAAGTACGGTGACCCATACTAAGAATTCGTTCTCTGCATTTGACCCATCCAAAGTGCACACACACACTTTGGTCCAGTGGCTTTTTAAAGCCTGATTGCATCATTAATTTACCAGGATGATTTGGCCCAAACCAGTTCAAACCAGTTCCCTGTCTCAGTTTCAGAGCATTTGGACTGTACACGATTTCCAATTGAAGGTGCCAGTTATGAAGTTAACTCTCAGTGGTCTCATTATCGAGTACTTCTGCTATATAGTTGCACTGCATCGGATGCAGCAATGTGGCTGGAATTTTTAAACACCTCCATGTCACAGCTAATCTGGGAATTGCCTTCTATCAGGCTTTAGCTAACAGTCTGCATTAACCATTAATGAGGCACAAGGTCAAGCATCTCTGTCATGACTATCCCTACTGAGAGCAACTGCAAAGCCGAGTTATTTTTACTGGAGTTTTGGCAGACCCAAAAAAAGTAAAAAAAAAAGTTTGTATACTGATTGGTTGTGTGAATAGTGTTCACCTCATTTAGCCAACCCAACTCTACTCTAACTAACAAGGTACACATCACTTCCAACCACATGGTTGGCATCACTTTAGTCTTATTGCTACCTTTCTAAAAAATGGAAAGCATCTGCTGACCTCATTAATGGTCTCCTTTATGAGCCTTTACAGGTTGCCTTGGAATCAACACATTGGCTAAAAGAGTTCTGGCAACAGTTTTGTCACAACTATCCAGAGTGGGTTCACCTTATGGTTGAATTTCAGATTTTCAGATGAACTTTGAGAATCACTGTCAGTTGACCTGAATAAAGGTGAGCCTGATGAAACATTCCATACTGTGAGCGGTACAGTATGTTCACTGTAGAATTATTTACACTGGATGGCAGACACTCAATCTTCAGACCATTACTACTGCTGCAATGGAGGAAAAACACATTGGGTTCACTGACCCGCCGAGTCCTGTACAAAATCATCATGGACTGGATGGGATGGAGCACCCATATTTTACGTTGTCACAGCGGTCAGTATGAAATGCTTCTACCGTTTGCTCAGATGTTGTACAGCTAGTGAACAGTTAATTAGGCTTAATTAGGCAGAATATGGGCAGATGTAGTTCAGTGGTTAAGTCACTGAACTGCTGATAGAAAGGTTGTGTGTTTAAACCCCAGCACGGTCAAGCTGCTACTGCTGTGTCCTGGAGCAAGGCCCTTAAACCTCAACTGCTCACTTGTGTAAGTGTATGTCTCCTGTGAGATATGTTTGTTCTTGTGAATGCATTTTTGTTGTATTGTTTTTTTTTTTTTTATTAAATAATTCAACCAGAGACATTGAAATAAATAAGCTGCATAAAAAATATCCATAAATTACTCTGATATCTGGCCACATCTTCAGTTTCTTCCTGAATGTCCTTCTTCTAAATTGTTTTGCTGTATTATATTGACATTTAGAACAAGACACAACAAGAGGTCAAGTCTTATTCCCGGTAGTAATTAAACTATTGCATATGGATTTTGTTTTAATCAGAATTAATTAATTCACAAGCCCTTTTGAAATAATTGTTAATCAACAAAATAATAAAATCCAAATGGCATCAGACTAATTTGGAAATTTCAGAAAAATGCATGAAGGAAGTGTGTTTAGGCAAGGGCCAAATAGAGGAACAGCAGTAATTATTTGCAGCAGTAATTATTTGGGTTTGTTAGAACATTTTCCCCATATGTTCCATCATTAATAATAGTGTCACAGCAAAACAGGCATGTGGGAGTATGAGGAGGGGAAGTGCGAGCACACAAGTGTCGTCATTTGCGTTGGTTGAGCAAGCTCTAGAGGCATTTTGAATAGATTAACTTAACAAGGTGTTTTTCCAAACCCAAACAGAGGTGTTAAAGTATCGAGCAAAAAAGAGAGTGTTAGAGAGATTTCTTAATTTCCTGAATCACATAATATTTAATAACAGTAGTTATTCTGATTCTTTTAATATTAGTTATTATGTCAGAATAACACATTCATTCATTCATTCATTTTCTACCGCTTATCCAAACTTCTCGGGTCACGGGGAGCCTGTGCCTATCTCAGGCGTCATCGGGCATCGAGGCAGGATACACCCTGGACGGAGTGCCAACCCATCACAGGGCACACACACACTCTCATTCACTCACACACACACTACGGACAATTTTCCAGAGATGCCAATCAACCTACCATGCATGTCTTTGGACCGGGGGAGGAAACCGGAGTACCCGGAGGCACGGGGAGAACATGCAAACTCCACACACACAAGGCGGAGGCGGGAATCGAACCCCCAACCCTGGTGGTGTGAGGCGAACGTGCTAACCACTAAGCCACCGTGCCCCCCAGGATAACACAATACATGAATAAATATGCAAACAAAAAAAATGACACCAGTAATGTCATTACATCTAAATTTTGTCACTGCACTACTCACTGCATTCATAAATGTGTCTCACACCTCATGCTTCATAGCCTTTCAAGCATACTGTATGTGTTATTTCTGCCAATGTCGAAATGCTTTTAAAACCCATTGCACTGTTCACAGCTCCAGTTTTGTGTTTAAAGTTTTGAAATGCCTTTCTAACAAGACACTACTGACTGCATACCCCACTTATACATGGGAAACGATTGTCTTGTGACTCCTAATGCTTTTTAATTATATGTCTGTACCTTTTCCATGTAATACTTTTTCACGCCCTCTTCTGTCAAACCAAACAGCACTCAGCAGTCTCACCCACGTTTTAAAGTGCTTTGGAGGTTCCAAATGCCTTCCGTTGTAGAAATCTTGCACTCTGCTGCATTTTTCCATCCCATCATTCTACCTGGCTATGAAAATAATACTAGAAAAAAGAAACGAAACATGCTAAAGAGCTTAGGTCCAAGTATAAGAGACATAACAGGTTTTAAAGTCTAGATGGCTTTGTTACATTTATTACATTAGTACTTGATTGAGATTGACAATAGAGTTGTAAGAACAAGCCTATTATGCATTTTTTACTCCTTACCAGTTTCTTTAGTATAGATTTAAACTTTTTTGGATAATTTACGTTGTACTAAATGGTTAATAATCTCTATACTAAACTATCTGTAATCTGTATTTTTTTTATTTTCTTTAACATTGTATCTAACTACACTCTAGCTACACATTTAAATGACCATTTTGCCCCAGAATTAGTAAAGGCAATCTATCTACAGTACTATGCTTAAATGATTACTAAGAGCAGCAGCATGTTTGTGTTTTTGCAGAGATTTCAGGGAGCTCAGAGGACATAGCTTTGGTGCGCTGGAGGCAGCAATGGCTGGAGAACGGGACTCTGCTTTTCCACATCCACCATCAGGATGGCAATCAGAATGCTGCAGGCGTGGACACCACCGTAGACCCAGCTAGTGACACGGCAGCTGAGGAAGAGCTGCGCATTTTGCACATCTCTGTGATGGTAGGCCCTGCAAAGAGAGACAAATACACGCTAGTCAAGAAAAAATTGTTCCATTCTGCTTCAGATAATCTGATTAATCTCTGCTTTCTGTTGTTTGCCCTATGAGGGACATCTGTTTTAATGATACTAATAATCCACTATAACACTAACATTCAGGCAGCATAGTGGCATCACAGGTAGCACTTCTATCTCAAACCTTCAGGGTTCCCAGTTCCATCCTGAGCTTTGGTTACTGTTTTGATTTTCTGTCCATGCACTAACTGTGTCTGCGTGGGTTTCATTCCAAAACATGCTGGCAGGTAATTTGGCAGCTCTAAATTTGCCTCATGAATGATTGATGAATAATGAACAACTACAAACAATGGCAAGGAGTGAGGCAGGGTTAGTGCAAATAGACCTCGGCGTAACAGAAAAGTACACAGAGAATACACAGCAGCTTGCAACACACAAGAAGCTGGAATAATATGGCTTCATTTTTAGCAAAGATGAAATTCTCACTACCCTTTGTTAGTAATAAACAGCAATGTGCTGCTTAATTTGTTTACAATGATGAAATATTGAGTGAAGGTAGTCAGTTATTATAATAGATGAATCCTAATGTAAATGCTTTAGTTATTACGCAAAAAAAAAAGACTTAAATTTGTACTTAAACCATTTTTCACACCCTACAAATATTGTAAATAACATTCTCTACATTTCCCTCCTATACTGTAGGTCATGTTGGAAGAGAAAGAACTCTTATGTATTTCATTTGCGCCCACCTCTCATATAACTTCCCTCTCAGAAACAGTTTTCGTAAAACCTAACTTCTCATTTTACACTCTCCTTCTCTCCGCTCAGCAAGGGCTGCATTTTCCCACTGAGTGCAAGTGTGTGTTATTGTGAGTTGGTAGATAGAAAGATTAGCGACAGGGTGAACAGATGGCTGACTGCATCTTGTGTCTCGGTCGGTGGGCCGCTCGTTAAGTTATGCCCCTTCCAAAAACTGTGTACTTTTGTAGAGCATCTCTTGCTGTCACCAGTTAAAAGCACCAATCATCACATGGACAACACCTGAACTCAGTCTGTGGCTGTTGTTGGACCTAACATGAGAGCAGTGGGGTTGATACCAGTTCTCATGGATAAACATACATGCATAACAAACGCACCATTAATTGGGGATGGGGTGGGGTTGGGGGTGGGGTTGGGGGTGGGGGGGTGGGGGGGGGGCGCTTCAACTTGAGTCAGTTCACACCTGATATCACAAATACAAAAAAAGGTTTAGGTCATACATAACAAATACATATCGGTTGGGAATGACTGATGCTCGTACAAATACGGAAATAAGTGATTTAATTAGTAGTAATCAGGTGTGTCAGAGTTTTATGTTCAAGAGGTTATGCTGTTTAAACAGTGTGCTTAATAGACAGGGTGAGCTCTGCTGACGTGAGAGTGCAGAGCAATGGGGTCATTAAAAAGTGTGAGGTGCCACATCATTTGTGTGCAGAATGTTACCCTGGTAAGCGAGGAAGAGGAAGTGCACCTGTTTCAGTGCTTAATGCTCATGGAACTGTAATGACCACACTCGCTAATACCGCTCTGCTATTAAAGTTAGTGTTCAAACAATATAAACTGTTTTATCAAGTTACCTGATTGTAGCAGTACTTGAATATTTGATATTTTCCCAGAACACAGTTTGCAGTCTGCTGTGATTGCTATCATTAATCATGGAATTCGTCCAGTGCTGTCTTTTAGTGCGGACCGTTTATTAGTCAACAAGATGCATAAGACTGATATCACATCATTATAAGTGTAAGAGAACAAATAAATGAACTCATAAGTCTGATTCTGATGCGTTATACCAGTAACAGTAAGCTTTAATCTCAGCCGTAGCTTTTCATACAGCTTGAAGTTTTACTGTGACATTATACTGTATATATTTTTTGTTTATTCAGCTAACATGATCAATCAAACGATTAGTTTTTAGCACCTCTTCCACCCGAGAGCCCTCGGTATCGAGGGTGAGGGGGGCAGAAATTATCAATCATTTTCATAAGCATACAAAGGCTACAATGCCTACAAAACCTCCATTCGATTCTATTGGCTGAAACCTTTCTATAGGCACGTACTGTAGGCATCCAAATCCAAATCCAGCATCCAAATCAGCCATGTCGAGCAAACTGTGTTTGGAAAAAAACAACAACGTTTAAATCCCATTTAAATGTCCTGAACCTTTAAACACAATGATGCAGTTATGTACAAAATTGAATCGTGTTTTTGCTTTTTTTAATATTGAAAACGGTTGGGAAAGGAAAGGTATTTAAACACGTATATTATGAATTAGGTATTTTTCGGTCCAAAATGATCGCTGTGTTTATTCACGGAAGTGCTGTGTTGCTGTCGTAGCTCAATTCAGCTGTGGCATTACTCACATTACTCTAACTTCTGTATGTAGCGATGGGGGAATTCCTAAACAAACCCTAATTAGTTTTATTTGGATGGAACGAACACCTATAGTGACATATAAATCAGTTAAATTAAGTTTTATAGTTCGGTAGCTAATAAAACTTTCTGGTGTTTTTCACTGCATGAATTCAAAGAGATATACTCTTTATAAAGTTCCATCTTCTCTTAGTCTGACCTGGTAATATATATATAGTCCCACATGTGCTAACTTTATTTTGGTACCAGAAATCTTCAAATAAACCTTGTAGTTTTTGAGATTTAAAATGTTCTCATTTTAAATTGAGCATGTCGTTTTCAAGCAAGAGTCTCAGAAACAGGCCTAGGGTGGAAGAGAAATTCAAGACTTCAAGAAGAATGTTTTCATCTCACCTACGGTGTTACTTTTTGCAGACTGTTATTTGTAAAGCAAGTACATGTTAATGCTGGGTTATTTTATAACTCATGAATAATCTGGCACCGCAGAACTGGAAGTCGTCCACTTCAAATGAAAGGATGACCTTAGCTTTCCGCTTGTTCGCTTTCTCCAACCTTCAGAGCCCCTCTGGGCCTCCATACTCTTTAACAAGCTCTCACCTACCTTGGTTTGCACCCATTTTTGTACCAGTATTCTCCCAGCGGTGGCCATACTCTTCACGAGGAGGTGTCCCTCATGTACTTCTCCATGTTGAACGGGCATTTTGCAACCTGCAATTTGCTCTCCGCGGCAGGGTGTTACATTCATGCAGCGTTTCTGGAGCTCTCATTTTCTCGTTTGCTCGTTCCCTGGTGGTTTGTCTCTTGTCAAAGGGCTTGCTCAGCTTTTCAGTGCCCTTGCAGTGAATTGTAAATCCATGAGAAAGAAGGGTGGCCATTTGGAAAAAAGTTCTCATTACTTTTCCTTACATTTGACATGTAGCCATACTGCATGAAGACACATGCACAGTAACAACGGCAGTTACGATACCGCTTGTGCTGAAGAAATACAGCGATTGTTTTCAATAAATTCATTCAGTGCAGTAGTGTTACATGTTGTGTCTTGAGAAAATATATTAAAAAAAAGTACATTAGTGTGACTCAGCATTAAGCCTCCTTGATTACAATATGGTGTTTTTTACTGTGCAGGTGGTGAAACAAAAGTTTCACAGGTTTAGGGATACGAGGCACATATTCTCATAAGGTGTGGTAATATACCTTAGATACTGTACTGCATACTGTATAATCAAATGATCTTTCCCTTTAAAATAGCAGTATGCACCAGTGCTGAGACGTTTCTTATGTATATGTCTTTATGAGTCTAGTTATTTTTATTATTTATTTTGTTATATAAACTGATGCATATTCATTTTGAATTCATATATATGTTATGGGAATCCAAAAGAACTGCACAGCCTAGGAAAACTAGGAACTAAATGATATATTATCAATGAAACGTTAATACACTGTCAGTTTATTTAAAAAAGCATCGATCTTTTTAAAGTATCAAACACCTGCCACCTGGTTTTTGTACTGTATATGGCAGATGGCATCATTCAGTTAGTTGTATTTATACTGTAGTATTTTGTTTAAGTCGACTAGACAAAAAAGGTTCATAAACAAAGCCTTCTTAATCTTGTGCATCAAAAAGTACACAGAGGATAATGATAATTGGGCCCCAGAGAAAACAACTGGGCCAAGTTTGAACACCAAGTTGGCGTGGACCCAAATTAGTTTAATACCAGTACATTCAGCCCACAACTTTATGCTTCCAGTTTGAATCATGAGCTCAGGTTTCTCTGTGGAGATTCACATGTTCTCCCTGTGTTCCTCTGATATCTCTGGTCTTCACCCATTTTTCAAAAAATGGGTTGCCATGTTTGATTGATGATCTTAAATTTTCCCAATCTGTGTGTGTGTGTGTGTGTGTGTGTGTGTGTGTGTGTGTGGGTGGGTGGGTGGGTGGGTGTCTGGTGCCTGGTGATGGACTGGTGTCTCATCCAAGATGAGGATCTAAGGTGCCACTGACCAGGATAATGTGGCTATATAAGATAAACTTTACAATTTTTTACCTAATAAATCACAATTAGAAAATAGGTTTACACCAAAACATGCGATTACATACGAGGGACTCTAATATACAACAAAACAAAACGCCTATATTAGTATATCTTTGTGTTATGTGAAATAAAGTTCTTAAAATTTGGGATTTTATTATCAGGTATATTTACAAAAATTGTAAAAAAAAAAAAAAAAAAACTATTTAAAACACTCATTTGGCATTAAAGCTGAGTGATGAGGATTAATTAACAAGAATAAGTGGCTTTTAGCACCTATAAAAGCAATAGTCCGTTTTGTTTGTGCCCTTTTATCCTCATTGCATATTCATTTATGTGAGATTTCCTCTCAGTGCACGAAGTACTGGCTGCTGATTACAGTAAAATACACCAATTCCAACTGGAGAATATTCGCTGACATTGTCATGCCATTCAGTGCGTTTTCCCTCTGAACATGAGGTACAGAAACATGACCGGTGAAACCATTTTTTTTTTGCATATCACCTCCTGTCACCTCAATTTATTGGGGGACATGAAGGATTTTGTCCTGCTTTAACATGCATGTGCTCAGTAGATCACTGAGCAATCAGTTCTGCTTGTGTTTCAGCTGTGCTGTGTATTTTTACACACAGGACAAAGACTAACTTGATAATAAAGTCAATTTAAAATAAGATTTTAACCTCTTCTTTACTCTGGTTCGCTGTAAAGCGTACTTTACCTTTTACGTCCTCCTTGTTTCTCTATATCTGCCAGTAAAATGCCTCTAGCATAAAGGTTTGCATCATGCCTTTGTGTTTGAATTACTAATTAGACTTTACAAAATAAGGTTTGATTCCATTTTTCTGCTTTCCTCTGTACTTCCACCTACAGAATGAGTTTGGGGAGTTGGTGTGTTGCTTGGAAACACTTCCCCCTTCTTCCCTAGCCACTTATTTATGATTTCTACCTCTTCTTGGAATTAGGGAGGATTGAGTGTCAGGGTGGCATTAAGGTATTTGATACAGCAAGCAGCCGAAGCAATAAAAAAAAAATCAATGCCTTCTTATTGGCCAAGAGCCAATATATAATATTCTGTTGGGTAAATATTCTAGACGTCCTCCATCTCCATCTTGATATGGATCTATATGACTATATGATATCTGATTGAAGATTCGACAAGGTATGTTTAGTAGTTCCAGCATCTGCACATCTTTAGAAATCATCGACTTTTCTGAAGCAATTTCAAGTTTTTCGTGTCATCTTTTTTTTTCTTTTTTCATCTGATATTTTAACATGGGAGGCAACTGGGTGCATGATTTTGGGCACTAGATTGAGCCTTACATATTCAGTGACCATTGATCTTCATAAAAACAGCATTTATAAAGCAGACATTGCACACTAAAGAGATGGATTTTAGCCCAGTCTTGTGAGGAAAAGTGATATATCTTTGGGTCTGTCTTTTTCCCTAGAGCACTAGAAAGCAAGATTGTGACCAATGTCTGCAAGTTGGAAATGAGGGCAAGCAATGTTAAAAGCAGGGAAAGATGAATTAGGTAGCTGTGAGGTTGACATCGTTAAAATTGTAGGCCTAACCTTCAAGCCTAGAGGTATCATGAATGAAAGGCAGGCGCTCTTAATGCTGTTTAAATGAATATTAAAACACGATGTATTATGTAAGATAGATATGCATAAATCCTGTGCTCTTAAAGCGAACACAGCTGCAACTAATTTTGCATAACGCCCTGTGAATTTTCAGTGATGATAGAATTGCAAATTAAACTCATACCTAATCTACACAAACATAAACTGTCATCTGGACTTAAAGCCTTAGAAGGTTATCAAAACCTAGTGATGAGTTTTCTAAAACATGCACCATTTTACCAAACAGTTTTGCAAATTAAATCACTTTTTAAATACCTAAGAGCCTAAAAAAAACATGGAGCAGGCAGGAGAAAGAGGGATGAGTTATAAACACAAGAGAAGGTAGGGTGGATTAATCAGAAAGAGACCAGAGAAAAAGAGAGGATGCTTGGAAGAGGTAGAAAGAGGGTGAGAGAGATCTGAAGGATGCTGGACATGCACAGTACTGTCTTGGGGCTTATTTCATTCTGCAAGGCCTCAATTTTTTTCTAAACACATGACATCCTCATTCCACCGGGAAACAAGGCCAAGAACAACTGGAATTGAGGCAGTTTGTGGTGTTTTGGGAGTAATTTCCTATCATTCGGCATTGGCGCATGAATGAATTGAAATCCATTCACGATTTCTAATAAAGCTTCTTTCACCAGCTCCATCTTTCTAAATCATGTTGAGGACATTGTATTTGAAGATAGAAAAGTATAAAAAAAAACATGACAATAACACCTCTACAGAAAATGGAGGAAGCTAATGGTACTGTTTATGCAGGTACAGTTCTCGAGAAAACATATTGTGTGAATTCATTTCTCTGACCTCACAGAAATGAACAGCTTATCTCATGTGAATAAACTAAACAAACATCATATCCCTGGTTACAAGTTCCTGTAATCCTCTTTGTCACTTTACGCAAACAATTAAATTTCAGATCCTACAGTATTTAAGTGTGAAAAGGCTATTTCACTCACAATATACTGTAGTTAAGAAAAAATGAATAATTCAAAAATAGAAAAGTAGTGTTTTTGGCAAATAAGTTTAATGTTTATTATACTTGTGTTAGCTTAAATGTGTTCTTTTTGTAAGCACCAGTGAGAGTGTTTAAAGAAATGAGTAGAAGATAGATAGATAGATAGATAGATAGATAGATAGATAGATAGATAGATAGATAGATAGATAGATAGATAGATAGATAGATAGATAGATAGATAGATAGATAGATAGATAGATAGATAGATGTGCACACCTCAGTCCCTTACCTGACGAAGACAAATGTGACTTTTACTTTCAACAGAGCCCCATCAACTCTCAGGCCCAGATTTATTGAGACCCTAAAATATGAGTACTGCTTTGCATGTGCAGTTTATCCAACAGTAAGTGGGCAGGTTGCAGGTGGTTGACTTTGCAAGCAAAGTAGCTGTAAATGCTTTGAATATAGGTTTGTGGTTTAGAATTATAGCCTTTTGGCAAATGCCTGTATTCTGAGTAATTAAAAAAATTGCATTTCCTCACTTTTGGAAAAGGATGTCAGTGTTTTAGAATATGATGAAGCTGAATCCCTCTAAGAGACATGTTGGAATTGGTTAGCAATCTATTTGTTCATTATCATTGTACTTGGCTGGAAATGTCTAACAATCAACTAATGTTTGTGAGTACCAGGATTAGGATCTGATTAGTTTGAAGACCTCATGATTGGAGTAATAGTCTCTGCAAGGGGTAGGAATTACTGTTATAGAGACTTAACCTTCAGAGCAGGGGACAGAATAGATCAGCAAGGGCTAAACTGTCCTGAGCCATCAGATAGGCCAAGCATGCACATGCCCAGACGATACACAAGCATGTGGCGCATGGGGCAGGGCAACCATCTAAAACTAGCATAGAAGTCCTGCTGTGCATCTAGGAGGAAGGCAACACTGAGCTGCAGAAAAACATAGTGAAAACAAAGACCATCTATCCCTGCAATGACCAGGTACTCTGTCTAACCACGGCTAATGTGAGGAGAACTTTATGCAGTTAACCCATGGAAGAAAACATTATTGTCAATGTGCTCAGGGATAGTGCAGAACAGCTAGTGGATATCTTCACTGACATCTTCAACATTTCCCTGAGCAGCACCATTGTTCTTGCATGACTCAAGAGAAACACCATCGCCCTCATGCCAAAAAGGTCTACAGTATCCTGCCTCAATGACTACATCACGATGAATGGACTTTGAGAGGCTTGTCATGAGGCACATCAAGACCCAGTAACCAACTTCCCTGGACCCCCTGTAGTTTGAGCATCATCCAAACCACTCCATGGATAATGCCACTGCCAAGACCCTTCAACTGGCCCTCAACCATCTGGACAATAAAGATACATACAGTATGTATGAATGCTGTTCATAGACTTTAGTTAAGCATTCAACACAATCATGCCTCAGCACCTGAATAAGAAGCTAAGCCTGCTGGGCCTAAACACCTTTGCAACTGGATTCTGGACTTCCTGTGTGAGAGACCTCAAACAATCGGGATCAGGAACTGCATCTCCAACACCACCGCATTGAGCACTGGAGCAATGCACAGCTCAAATCACACCATCAAGTTCGCCTATGACACAACTGTGGGAGGTCTCACGATGGACCACGACCACTCTCTGAACTTTGATGTATCCTTCATGTTGATCGTCAAGGGCATCAAATTCCTTGGTGTTTATCTGGTGGAGAACTTCACCTTTTCACTCAACACTAGCTCCATCACCAGAAAGCCCAACAGCATCTCTACTTCCTTTGAAGGCTGAGGAAAGCACATCTCCCTCCCATTGAGAGCATATGGTTGAAATGACAATAAAAGCTTCTTGACTTGACTCCACTTGACTCATGGACACTGTGTTAGGACTGGTACTCACACATCACGGATGACTGTACCACAAGTATCAGCTGTAACCTGTCCAAAATACACCCCGTTTACAGAGATTATTTAAAGACTGTTTGCGAAGCCTCATTAAATTCATTTGTCAGTAATTGTCAGACTTGCCTTCTGTTGTTTAAGATAGCTACAATCTTCCTGTTTGCATGCAGTCATGTCATTTTTGTAAATAAACAGCTGCCCATAGACCCATAATACACTTTCCAGCTTGTTGTGCTTCAGAAGACGTCAGCACAGATCACTGAGATTCAGGACAGAATCCCTTATAATGCAGCCTGTGCAGGCCAAGTAAACAAACCTAGCATTGCAGACAGTAGTGCGTCTTATGGGAAAAGTAATAGGGGCCACCATTACTATCCACCATTGATCAGCCAACAAGAATTTAATGAAATGTATGATTTCATGAGTTCTGAAAAAGATGCTGGAGAAAAACTGCTCAGCCTCAGGCAAAGTAAAGTTTGAGTGACATTATGCGCTCGAGTTCTTCGCTTTGACTACCAAAACCTTCTGCTCAGAATAGCTTTCCAAAGAGGTCTAAATGAAAATTTACAAGCATATAATGATCATCACCTCTCACTGGTATACAACATGAAAGTGATCACTGGTATTAGGCAATGCATTGTGTTGAAAAGTATTAGTATTCAGTGCCTTCACTGAAGAACCCATGAACGTGATACATCAAAATGCACAGGTGGAAAGCAAGACATAACTTCAGGCAAAATCACACACAATGCCATTGAATGTAAATGTGGAACTCTTTCATTTAGAGAGAACGCTATTTATATTTCCAAACAATACAGTTCCAGCTAGGTTTCTCTGCTTGTCACAGCATTTCTATGCCATTTTGTTTCTCCTGCATTTGGTGATGCAACATATATAGAAGGCCAAAGATATTTGTGGATTTCTTCTCTAAATACAAGGATCTTACTGAGATTCTCAGCAAATCAAAAGCTTTAGTTCCCTCACAGACCTTGAGAGTGTGCAATTAAAATATTAGCAGGTACCATAATCACACACCAAATCACACGCATGCGGCAGCTCTATAACAGATTTCGGAAGCTAAATACAGACCTGAGCTTGAGACGTAACTACAGTTTGATCTATATTTGAGATGAAAAAGAAAGGGAAAACTGCCTTTGTTACACCGTCTGCTCATGAAGATTTGGAGAGATGATGAATAAATGGACTACATTCTCCTCTATTTCAGGTATATGGAGAAACATTCTGATTCAGATTCAGAAAGCTGTTGGAAAACATAAGATTTGAATGTGCTGAAATGCAAGTTTCCTTAGAGGATGCATCATGTTATTCCTTGGCTATATAATGAAAAGGGAATTAAACGGTTCATAAAAAGGTGAAAAGTGTCACAGCAAAGCAACTGAATCTAGAGGAGTGCCTATTTTTATTGACCTTCCATCAGGAATTTCAGTTCAGAAGCAGCTTTTATAACAAAGGTTAAAAAAGTAGCCTTAAAATAGAATGAGGTAGTCTTGGCTTTTATTCAGATCCACAAACATCCTAATCCTGAGCTTTCTTTTACAGAAGTGAATACCTCAATAAAGAAGAATTAGGGTGTGAAGATATGGAAACAGTGGTAACATGCTTCCTTGTGCTAATTCAACACAAAGAAATTATGTCATTGGTGACGGCATTGTTAGCAATAAATTGTGGGGGAGTGTTGTTGCTGCTGCACTGCGATGGGTTGGCACTCCGTCCAGGGTGTATCCTGCCTCGATGCTTGATGACGCCTGAGATAGGCACAGGCTCCCCGTGACCCGAGAAGTTCGGATAGATAATGAATGAATGAATGAATGAATGAATGAATGAATGAATGAATGAATGAATGAATGGTGTTGCTGGTTACAGAAAGGAAAACGCCTGGCCTATTCCTCCTTGTTAGGTGGCTCAAGAAACTCGATTATGAAGAGAACAAAATGTCAGAACCCCAGGCAGGCAAGATGAGATCAACTTCAAATTTACATTAATATACACAACAATTATTGAACAATTAATAATAACATTAACAAAGTATTATTGGCGAAATCATTTCTACTATACAGTATGTGGACTCGCTGAAGTTCAGTGGTCACAAATGGAAGAAAGCAGCCAAGCCCAAAAATGAACTACTACTAGCAGACAAATAAACAAAAACAACACACTGATAGAATGCAAAGTAGGAGCAGACTTAGGGTTGGTGGATCTGTATCTCTTTATTTTCTCTAGTGGATGTGATTTTGCTGCCTTCCTTGTGAATAAACATGTCCAGCTCATCCCACAGCAACCCTTCCGGTATCTGTCATTTCTATCTGTGGAGCTGTACACGTGCAGCTTCCTGAATTGATGATGGCAAAAGTCTTAATGTTGATGCTGGTACAAGATTGCAGTATACTTCCGCTGCTGTGATTTGTCTTGCTCTCTAGACATTCTTGATACTGACACTGGCATTTAATTGTCATGCCCAATCTCTGTAATATTCCCTCCTACTTATTCATTTTAGAGCAGTTTATACAGTGTTCACCTTCCTGCTAAAGTGAATAATCTCACCTTGGTCCCCTGGGGGCTTATACTTCTGCTTTATTCTAAACTGTCATTGTTACCGCTGTGTTTGCTAAATGTTCATTTGAATTATGTAAAATACCAGTATGCTCATTTCTAGTTTTCAGTGCAATCAGTTGACACAAAAAGAGTACGGCTTACCTTCTGAAGCTGGGTTCTTCTTATAGTGTATCAGGGCTCTCAAGTTCTGAAGACAGGCAAGCGTGACATCTCTGTGTCGTGTTGAGGTTTTGTTCAAACTGACCATCGAAAATACCCCTCTAATGAATGTTTTTTTTTCATTGGTTGTTGCGTTAAATCGTACCCAGATAGTGCTATTTTCTGATTGGCTATTTGTGTACCTCTTTTTTGATTGGCTGATAAGTGTCAGGCTCGACTAAGAACTGAGACACGCTTGATTCCTGCTCGGTTCCATAGAGACAGCGGTGCGGAGTGATACGTTTTGTGCGCTGCGGCTTATTAAATATATGATAAATAGAAATACAATGTGTGGCAGGAGAGCGTGACAAAAGACCAAAATGCGTGACTGTCACTCTCAATGCGTGACACTTGACAGCCCTGGTGTATAGTGCATAAGATGTCATCAAATTTGTGAGACAGTTATTCTAAATAAGGAAATAATGACAAAAGAAATAAGCAGATTTGCCCCATTCATTCTGCTGTTTAACTGAGAACTACTGAACTACTGAACTTTGATGGTGGAACAGAAAACTTGAAACCAAATTGTGACTGTTTATCATGTAAAAAATAATGGGAATGCTGTAAGAATGATTGTTTTTAACTGTATGTAGCATTTTAAAATCACAAGCTAGTTTTCAGCTAATTTTCACAAGTTTATTTAAGTAGCTACTGAATGTATTACAGAATAGGCTACTGCTTTTTCTGAGTAGCCTGCTTAATATTTCTAAAGAACCTAAACTGAGATGGCTTAAAATATTTGAATTCTTATTTCCTAATTTTTTTTATTGAGCGAGGTTCAGTAATTTGGTAAATGAACATTAGCATTAGCTCGTTTTGACATCAGGTCTCACTTGGTGGAACTGCACATGGGGTAAACTATGGTTTACGTATTATGGTGCTGCAGAGTCTTCACAATTAATGATATACCTCGCAGTAGCATACTATGACATGGCTGAGTCAGACTTAAGCCGTAATCACTAAAACCACACGCCTAATATTGTGTAGATCCTCCTTGCATGCTATCAAGGTAAAGACCCTGTTTTAGGCAGGTGTTTTTAAATGTTATGGCTGAATTTGCACATACACACAGTGAAGAAACAACAAGACTACGGACTATGAATATGTGAAATAGCTGCCAATAGATAGCAATATTAATTATATAATATAATGCCTCTAATAAGTATATAGATATGATATTTTGGCGTACAGGATTTGCCATACTGTTGTAATTTTATGTCATCAATATATGTAATTGAATTAAAATGAACAATATGTACATTTTATATAATGGGTGTATTACCCATGGATAATTTACAGTGTATATACAGATATCTTAAAATAACCCAGTATATATATGCTAAGAATGTGCACTTATATAGAGTTTATTCATAATATACAGTAGAATAGAATTGCAAGATGAGTGTAGTGTTGTATTAAGTTCAGCAGGGTTATTGTTGTGGGGGTGATGCTGGCCCTGAGCTTGCTGGTCCTTCTATGAATGTTCATGTGTCCCATGTCCAGAAAGGAGCTTGAACAGTTTGTGACTGGGATGGAACGAGACCCCGCTACTGCTGCATGCTCTACTGTATTTTGAGATCTACTGTGGTCAATGGCTGGGAGTTGGATACCGTTGATGTGTTGGATGTTTTACAGCAGGACTTTGCTTTCAGAAACCACAGAGCTGCCTTATCACCCTGTGACACAGTTAGACAGGATGCTCTCAATGGTGCAGTGTTTATATGATTCAGGAGAACCAAGGTGGTCTATGAGGCAAACGTACTCCAGTCAGTACAGTATATTGAAACTGGTGTTGAAGTAAAGAAACTTTGGATTTCATCAAACACGTGAAACACGTAAAATGTGTTTGATAAGTGATATGAATGTGGCTGGATCAGACTGACCCAAATGGGGAAGGGGAATGGTTTTCGTACACCTCAGCAAGGTTCATGTAAACATGATCAATTGTATTAAGGAGACATTCTAGGTGCATTTTGGAAGTACAGTCTCATAATGGTGCCTTTGAAATCTCCAGCGACAATAAAAGCTCCATCTGGATGTGTAAACTATTGCTTGTCTGTAGCTGTGTGCAGTGTTGTAATGTACCAGAGTACAAATGCTTCATTACTGTACTTAAGTAGAAATTTCACGTATCTGTACATTACTTCACTATTTAAATTTATGTATATATACTTTCACTTTTACTCCACTACATTTCCTAGATAAAATGTATACTTTTACTCCGTTATATTTCAACTAAGCATCTTTGTTACTCGTTACTACAAGATAAAAACAGAAGAAATGTGTGCGACTGCAATAAGGGAGGTTTGGCGAATCACTGCTCCTACATTGTATTACGCACGTCCGCGCGCTCTACAGACAAGCACAGGTACGCGCAGCGTGCACGCGCAGTCAGAGCTCAAGGCATGACGGCAACCAAAAGCAGTGAAATGTCACTATTCTTATTACCAGAGTTGTAGCACAAACAAAATTTTAATGCAAACAATCCATTCAATACTAAATAAAAATAACATTTATTGATTTGGTCTTTGTCTTGTGAATATTTGTTTATTAATGACTGCATTCATTGGACACACTGTTTGTAGAGAATGCACACATACATGAACTGATTTGATTCAAGACTTTTGCCATTTAATAATACCATAACTTTTGGCTTACTATGTAGTCATATAATATATAATATAAAACTCTTCTTGTTTTAAATTCTCACTGAGGGCTAAACCCCCTAAAGATGAAATCCTAAAACCACCCCTGGTCTTATGCCTACCGAAAATCACTGAGATTTTACTTTTTCCTTTTACTTCAAATACTTAAATACTTAAGTACATTAAATATCAGAAAAATACTTTTGATACTTAAGTACAGTAAATATCAGATATTTTAAGACTTTTACTTGAGTAATATTCTAAAAGGTGACTTTCACTTCTACCAAAGTCTTTTTCTAGTATGATACTTGTACTTTTACTCAAGTATTGCTTTCTAGTACTTTATACAACACTTGCTGTGTGGCATTCTTGCATAGCTACTTGCCATATGGAGTTATGAAACCTTTAGTTACAAGAATGGCAGAAAACATCTCTGAGCAAATAGAAAGGACTGCATTTTCTATTTTAAATACTTTTAATTAGTAGACCAGTAACTTTCTGTTATATGCACTATAATTTGTTAACATGCACAGACCTCAGCTTTTGCTCTTACCAAAGTCCACTGCTTTTCTCACTGCTCTTCTGTCTGCCATGAAGACACTGCCACCGTCTAGCTCAAATGGTGCTGCAAGGAATGTTGCTGTTAATCTTCTGTAAATATCATGACATTGCATTCCATAACATGTATACGCAGTGTTATCCTCAGGCGTACTTCCTCTGGTTTGTTTACCAGAGCCCAGACTTTTGAAAGAAAGCTTAAGTACGACTGCTTAAAAGAGCTGGTCGATATGGGTTTAGCCGTGTAGCCTAGCTCTAATTCCACCTTGCTTTCACTGCCTTTGTTTACAGTCTTTGCACCGACACTGGGATCTCTATGCCAGGAACAGCTGGATCAGCAGTCCACGCTGTCCTGGCGATTTCCTGAGGGAACCGAAAGTTGTTTAATATGCCGCCTGTGCTGCTGTAACTGTTGTCTAGCAGTGCTTGTCAGCTATACACGAGGCTATTCTGAGTAAACAAGCAGTTACTCTACAAGCAGTAAAATAATAAAAGTGCGATGAGCGTAAAATGGAGATCCCAGCATTGCATTACAACAGCACTTTTTATCGTCATATTGTACAACCACAACCATTGTAACAGTTCTGACTGTAGAACAGATCGTGTCTGAATCCAAAACACTGACGTCTCAGAGATCTACCACCTGCTGTGCTCTTCACTCTTCTTTATGTGTGAACCCACATATGGACTTCATGTAAGGACAGCAGCCTCTTTATTGTGCCAATATTCTGTTCCAGAAATAAAGACTTTTAATTTTTAAGAAATGATGTTTAATATAGTCATGTCATTAAAATATCTTTGCCTGTAAAATGGACATTACTACTGGAGCTGATGTTGCTCATGGTAGAAAAGTTGGAGGAACCCTATTTGTGTCTTTATAATTAATCTGAGAACGCTTGTATTTTCAGGTCATTAATAAATTACACCTACGCAAAGGGAGCTTGCTGTAAATCCATTCTCCGGCACTTGAATGTTAGATCTGAAAAGATCAGAATCCTAGTCTCTCTGATTTTAAGAGCGTGTCACCGTACCTTTTGAGTTAGAAAACGGTAAGGATCTTTATCGTAAAAGATATGTATCATTTACAATGCAGAAAATGGTTTTGAATTCAATTAGTTCAATTTTATTTATATAGAGCTTTTAACAAAGGAAGGTGTCTCAAATCAGCTTTACAGAACATAAATATTTGTGTACGTTTATTTGAATGTAAATGACGTGACGTAAATGAAGTGACGTGACATACAACTGTATGTCACGTCACTTCATTTACGTCGCGCCATGTCAAGTATGGTGACCCATACTCAGAAATCGTTCTCTGCATTTAACCCATCCAAAGTGCACACACACAGCAGTGAACACACACACACAGCAGTGAACACACACACACACCCAGAGCAGTGGGCAGCCATTTATGCTGTGGCACCCAGGGAACAGTTGGGGGGGTTCGGTGCCTTGCTCAAGGGCACCTCAGTCGTGGTATTGCCGGCCCGAGACCCGAACTCACAACCTCAAGGTTAGGAGTCAAACTCTATAACCATTAGGCCACGACTTGCCCCTCTGTATCTCTATTTATCCCTAATCAACAAATTTGCGGTGGCTGTAAGAAGGAAAAAACTCCCTTAGATAGAATTAGGAAGAAACCTTGAGCAGAACCAAATTCAAATGGAAGCCGTTTTTATAGATAAACATTATAACAGTATATCACCATGTTGAGATCACAGCAGACTGTGGATTTAGCGAGAACCTATTAATGATCTGAGTCTAGCCCAGTTTACTTTCCAAATATACAGTACAGCTTGAATCAAAGAGTGAAACATTTCAGGAAATGCATCAAGCCAGACATTTGGATCGTGACCTAGTGGTGCTTTTCCTTTGCTCTATAGGCTCTCGTCTGTAGCAGGCACTTAGAGTTTAAGTGGTTATAATGCCTTGTTTTATGGCTAGGCTCACCCAGGCATGGAAAACCTATTTCCTCTGGTTACATGCATTAATTATAATGCCGGTAATCAGATCAGAGGAAGATGTTGCACAGTACCTTTACCAAAAGCAAAAAATGCATTATCCAAATCTAATACAAACATTTACTCAACTGATTCTACTTAAGGATAAATCATTCAGAAATTAGAGATATCAATTTGATTTATCATTCAGCAAATCTCAATATTCTGTAGTAGGTGGTATGGGGAAAAACACTGATATCACAGTGTATGTAGTCTATAGTGATTATGCCAAATAATTTACATCATGAATAATTAGGTTTTGACCAAAATTGGGTTTCAAGACATCTTCAAAACGTATGGTGAAGGTTATACTCGAGTCAGGAAAATATCATCTTATGCATGGTCTCTGACCATGAAAAGAGCAACACAGCAACTTGGACTGATTGGCCCAAACAAATAGCTAGCAAAATAGTTCTAATAAGATTCATCTTGACACAAGATTGTTCCACAACAATATATATAATTTATTTATTATTATTTACTTATATATGATATATGATACTTATATATTTATATTTATATATTTATAAGATATATATATATATATATATATATATATATATATATATATATTTATATTTATATATTTATAAGATATATATATATATAATACATATGGCATGATACATATTAGCAGTAATAACCTTTTTTGTTGGTTTTGGAAAGCAGGCCATCAAATGCTTCTATTTTCTGTACTGCTTCTCCTACATAGGGTCACGGGGAATTTATCCCAGGTGACACAGGGCACTTGGTGGGGGACACCAAACCATCACACGGCACAACCTCACACACTACAGACAATGTAGAGACACAAGTCAGCCTACAGTGCAGTCTTTGGGCTGGGGAGGAAACCAGAATCCCCAGAAGAAACCCTACACAGGAATCGAACCCCTAACCCCATTAATCAGAATAATGAACATGGGCATGAGGTCATGATTCTTGCACTAACAGTTTTTGTGTTGTCATTATGTTGTTATGTATCAGTGACTTTGTTGATATGCAGTGTCCTGGCTTTCCACCAAACAGATTACAGGTTGGTGTAGATCGTTGCTAATTGGATTATAGTCTGACACTGCTAGCATCTGATGTTTTGTTTGACTTTAATAGGGCTCCTTCATAAAGCCCTGTCCTGTCTCCTCTAATTTTAAGTCTCCTGTAACTCCTGTGTATAGTGTTACCTAATTTTCTCCACCATAAACTTGTAAGCTGCTCATTTGGATAATGCACACTGGCAGATTGGAAGGAAATTAAATTAGAGAAAACTGATTAGCTGTTGACTCTGGGGCTGTAAGCGGACACTGTTGTAAGGCTGCAACTAACATATATTTCCTTATCGAGCCATCTGTCAATTTTTGTTATTATTTTTTGATTTGTATTTGTACTAGATGGATTTTAATACCTACTTTTTTTATTTTTAAGCATTTAGTTCTATTACATTTTTTTGTTAAGCCCAATAAAGAATAATTTTATTTAAGTGTACCTTTAATTTATGTGTTTATTTATTTTACAAATAAAAATGCTTAAACATAAAAAAAGTAGATATTAAAATCCATCTAGTACAAATACAAATATTCACGAGTTACATTATACTGCATATTACTTATGCATTATTACTTACTTTACAATGGAATCTATTAATGAAGGGGCCATTTTTAACTTTATCTTTTGTGTAACAACACTACTTATCACCAAAGTAAAGATTATTCTAGTGTAGGCCTTTTTAGAAAAGGTGTTGTTTGCTATATTCTGATATTAATTACTGTAGATAGTGTCACGGCATGTGGCGAGTGTGCTTTACTTCAGTGCAAATGCTGATAACTGGAATTGCACTTCAAATACTTGTCTGCAGAAGGTTCATTACACCGATGTACAGTGCCACGGTAATGGAAACCCACATTGTTTTGTTTTATAAGGCTTTACGTGCATAAACCAACTGCTTATAATGTACAAAAAGCTCTAAAACAGGCATTGCTTTAAGCATAGGCTCAAGGCACTCCTACTACTCAGCCCTACTGGGTTGGGATGTATTTTCTTTCCTGTATCCTTTATGGTATGTAATCACTGCTACATACTGTACTGTAGGAGGAACTTTTTAATCTGATGAAGTTGAATTACAGATATCTGCATAAGAAAGTTTTACTGTACCTATTTCCAATGTGCGCAGAGTTTCAGTGCTTCGTATTCTGTATTAAATTACCAGTGTTGCATGTACATGGCCTTGATGGCTACAATCAGTGCTTGTGTTGGCAGCTTCACAGGTTCATATGAAGAAGATGGAGCTAGAAATGAAGATGGTGCTTGTGTACGGGGTTCCAGAAATAAGATTTATACCCACAGTAGAGGACTTTTATTATTAATTATAATGTAATATCTATCCAGAAGCCATCATGTCAGCCAAGTGTTTATGACCCAGTCATACATGCTCATGCAGAACAAAAAAAAGACAACAGCAACATATTATTAACACAATTCTTGTATACCAGTTGTGGATAACTCATAAGGTTAAGGTGAGCACATCGTATGCAGTTTAAGGCACGACTGTGTGATGAGTTGTTGATCCTGTCAATGCACGTTCGTGTTTAGATGAATCTATATTCAGTAGCTGACAGCAGCAATGCTTCAGACAGTTATACTGCACGTGTTAGGAAGAAAAAGAATTACGCTTCATGAATGTAACTCAAGATCAATATGCTGTTGACATGTGGAAATGTAATAAACCACCCACATATCTCCAGGAGGGAATAGTTCCATCCAAGTAATGCTGGACAGAAAGATAGCATGGTGTCTTTCTAGCTAGCAAAATGACTTGCAGTGCTGAGGTCTGAGGTGAGTGGCCTGATTTTACTGGCCGTTCTCAAGAGCCCACAATGAACGTTAGCTACACATAGTCACAAAAATATGTGTTTCCATCATTATATTAGTCGTCTTTTTCTTGAGTCCCCCCAATGTACTTAACTTTGTATCGTGCACAAACAGGAAACTAGCTTAATGACTTTGAAAGCATTAAGGAATTTTAAACAAAACAAAATAAATTATGGTAGTTACAAGATTTTTTTTTCCATGTGCATGCAAATGCAACACGAGTGACCTTCATTAAAGTGCCATTCATCATCGCCCTTGACCAGGTAAGTATGCAAACAACTTATGCAAATTGAGCGTACAGTTCTAGGTCCGTGGAACCGAGATTAACGGGCTTCTCTTTAGGCTCAGCTATCCTCCATTGTTTGAATTAGGGTCTAACATGGCGTCCCTAATTCCTGCCTTTCCCTATCTAAAGTGCCACTGGATATCAGATTATGGATTTATTTAGGTGTTTTATTCGCCTGTCAGCTTTTCCTAAGCTTAGCATTTCTCACTTACTTACTCCATTTTTCTTATTCTTCTCACTCTTTCTGATCTCTCATTTTCTCTCTTTCTCTCTCTCCCCTTCATTGCACTGTCTAACTCGCTCTCGTTTTCTATTTTGTGTGGCTTTTATTGTCATTGTTATCGTTTTTGTTTGTTTCTCCTGGCTTTGTTCTGTACTCTCGTTAAATTCATCCCTTCCGTCTCTCTCCTCTGCTCTGTCTTCATGTCACTCTTCTCACTCCTCATCCTACCTGCTGTACCTCCTACCTACTCATTTTGAATTTTTCCTTTATTTCCCCATTCCCTGTCCCTCCGTCTCCCTTTTTCTCGCTTTCTCTTCTCCCTGTCCTTTTGCCTCACATCTTCTTTTGCTCACTCCTCCAATTTTATCTCCTGTCATTTCTCTCCTACTCTTTCATATCTACTCCCACACACTACCTCTCACTCACCTCTGCCATTTTCTTACTTTCTTTCCCCCACTGTCAATGGCCTCTCCCTCTCCCTGTCTATATCTTCGTCTCCTTCTGTCGCTATCCGGTCTATCTCTCTGTCCCTTTTTGCAGGGTGGGATGATTGCTCTGCTGCTTTCCATCTTGTGCTTGGTGCTGATCCTGTACACACGGAAGCGCTGGTGTAAGAGGCGTCGTGTGCCTCAGCCTCAGAAGAGCGCGAGCGCTGAGGCAGCTAACGAGATTCACTACATCCCATCTGTGCTGCTGGGTGGGCAAGCGCGTGAGAGCTTGAGGAACTCCCGGTGCCAGGGTGCCAACGCCAGCGGCACCCTCAGTATCCGTGAGACGCCCATCCTCGATGGCTATGAGTATGACATTGGTGAGCTGCGCCAGCACCTGCAGCGTGAGTGCATGAACGGCGGTGAGGACTACGCCAGCCAGGTGACACGCACACTCGATTCGCTTCACGGCTGTAATGACAAGGCCAGCATGGATCTCACCCCCGGTGCGTTCTAGGCTCAAACCCCAATGTTACTGTTTATTGTATTTCAATCCTATAAGATATCCGTATACATAAAACTTATTGGGAAGAGCTAGAAAACCCTGTGCAAGACCTTCTCCTTTTAAAGTCCTTTTAAAGCATAAACATTCTTCTCCTCAGTTATCTATGTTTGTACATATGTATTATTACATTGTTTTACATCTTTTAAAAGGCCACAAAGCAAAGGTTTTATTTATTGCACTGACCTGACATCAGTTTACTCTGAACACCAGATACCAGATGAAATACATGAAATCACATCCTTCTCACACAAAACAAATGACAACTATGATTTTGTTAAACACTGTTCGAAAGAAAATGTGGCCATGATTAAATGACAGCTCAGTTTAAGTAGCTCCAGCACTGATATTTCTGTTACTTCAAGATATATTAACATCTTTTCAGAGACACCTTCTGTGTACAGCAATCTATATCAGTTCTCCTCTTGGTTATGTGCGATTGCGAAACCTATTAACTATCTAGCCTTTTAGCCTCCTTATATCTACTCAAACAGTGTTTTATACTGAAAATGACAGTTATTGTGAAACAGGAGACATCTAAATACTTCATTTTCAGCTCATAGATCGAAAATGCATTTGATGTGATGATAGTTATTTTCACATTGATGGGAAATTTGCAATTTTCTTGTGAGCTAAAAGTAGTTTTAAAAAAAAGGGGGGATATGTAGCAAGTCAGAGGATTTTGCCTGGATGAATTTTTTCTTACTGTTGCTTACTGCTTGGGAAAATAGGATTCAATAAAAAGTTTGAGCTTTGTTCATGTTGTACAGTTAAAGTATTGATTTGTTCTCTAATGCGGTAGGAGGCTAGTACGTGATAGATTTGTTTTTCTTGCCGTGTTTGGGTTTATATTTCTAACCCAGTTGTTGAACTCGAGAACACATGATAACCGGTAATAACTAACGGTAGGAAATGAGTTATATAAGCAATTCACTTCCTCTTCTGTCCTAATCTATGTGTTTAGAACATCATTTGAGAGCTGTAGCTGTGGTATTAGCATTATATGTTTCTTACCAACCTTTTAGATTGGCAAATAGGAACTAGCCTGGAAATATAATTGGATTCGTTACACAGTATTGTAAAAGCTAGCTAGACTCAGTGGATAAGCTAAGTCTCATAGTCCTAAAGATGTGCAGTGCCACAAGGAAGGCCCTTACATCTAATCTGTGGATCTGTGCAAGCAGTGCATTAATAGATTAGGGCAACTGTTCACCTTCAAGCAGAGATTAGCTAGCTATTGTTGGGTGAGTAGTTCATTTTGTGGGTGCTGGGCTCTTGCAGGTTCACAGTGCACGGGCAATGCTGCTGGATCAGGTAGTAACATTAAGAGTTAACCAGCTGATGGAAGCTTAAACATTTTTATTGATTTTTTTTTACGTGCACTCCAAACTGCACACTGCTTACTAAATCGTGTGTCATTACACCACATGTATCTTGTGGTTTGGGACGCATAGCCTCGAATTCTTTCTAAATGTACTGTATGCACTTGCAGCTGTGAGATTAATTTGTGCCGCATGCAGCACAACCCACGTTACAAAATGTTGTCCCACAAACAGCTTGCACCAGCATTTTTCTGGCAGTTAGGAGAAAATTCCTAAAGTATTCCCAATAACTCTCGAGTGGCGTAGTACTTATTTTTAGGCCTTAGTCATAAGTCTGGCTCTGAACAGGGGGTTCTTGAGTGTATATGGGATTTACATCGTATCCAGCAGATGTGTTGGGAATTTTGGTGTTTTTCATCAATGTTTGAAGAATATTTTAAGACATATTTTGGTGACAAGACGTTTCCCCCTATATACTCCCTGAGCTTGCCTCCCATTTACACACATGTACACAAATCTCCTTCTGCTGGGATCAAGTGTTTGACTATCAAGCAATTAACAAACAATTTGTATTATAATGTAACATTGCTCTAAAGCACATTCATCTGTATGACAGCCAAATGACACTAGTAACACTCAGTGACTTATGAAGATGCTCACAATATGCCTTTGCTCTCTTTCTTCCTTTGTATTAAACTCCTTACACTATAAACACAGAAAATCCAGCTTATCAATGGGCCTGCCTTTGTGTACCCCTCCATGGGTACCCTCAATAATTCGATCATGAATTCTATAAAAGGTTTACTCTATGTTAAAAACTTCTGGTTTTAGTACATTTAGTTTTATTCAGGGTGCTTGATGATTTCAGGAGTGAAGCACCTTTGCGGAGTGAATAAAATGATTGACAAGAGGACCACCAAATTGTTTTTCTATTTTTTTTCTCAGCCATACTATGGTTTGATCATGTGCTGCTTAGGTTATTGTACAAGGATGAAATAAAAAATGGGCTATTGTTCCTTCAAGCCATGGACGTAGGCCTAGGTCTTTCATTTGCTTTTCTTTTGTAGAGTAACACAATCTGGGTATTTTATTCTGACATTAGTACTATTAAATCGGGATCCAAGCAAAAGAAACCTCAGGGTATATATTTTAAAGTAGGCTCAATCAATTATTTTTTAGAGTCTACTTAAACTGAGCTCTAACCTTAAGACATGGCTGCTCGGTCAGCTGATCTAAGTATATTACATTGGTCTCTTTACTGCTCAGCAACTGTCTGGCCATCAAAACCCGCAAACTGAGCCGAGACAGTGGACGACACTCTGTTTATTAGTACAACAAATTGTACTGCCATTAGATATATGTTATAGCTCTACTTAAAAATAAATAAATAAATAAATAAATAAATAAATAAATAAATAAATAAATAAAACACTCCACAATTGCCAGTAAATGTTGTAGCATATAAAGCTTAAGTGGATGGAAGTAGTTAGATATTAAGTAAATTATTCATGATAGCCATTGTATTGTTTATGGGACCCTACAGCACCAAAGGGCCCATGTTACACATCATTAAAGGCAAAAAGAGGCTCATGATTCAAGTTAGTGACCCAGGAGGTCATCCAGGTTCATCGGACGCACAGCATCGGAGACATCAGCGCCGAATGAGTGTGAAATGATGTTGATATTTGCCTGGAATTATGTGAATACTCCCAGTAGACTGTGCTCGAGAGGAGTAATTTTTGTTGCCATGCTAATTTGAGTAGTTCAAAAAGCCCTTCAGTGTCAGTTTTCTTTGTTGTAGTGCCTGTTTATTACCAGGAGACATGCCCATATAGCACTGTTACAGAATGCAGAATGATTGAAGCTCATATCTACTAAGTCATTTCTGATGGGTTCAGTTTAATTTTTAATGTTTAACTGTTTTGTTTTGGGTTTTTTTTTTTTTGGCTGGAAAAAAATAAGAGAATCAAATGCTACACGGTCCCCAGCAGTTATATTTTTTTATTAATTTTATTTCAATTAGATTTGCATCACAGCTTTAACAATGGACATTGTCCCAAAGCAGCTTTAAATAAATATAAAAATTCACCTTTGTTTCAAATTTAAATGAATATTTATCTCTAATGAGCAAGCCAGAGGTGACGTTGGCATGGAAAAACTCCATGAGATAAAAATGAGCATAAAAACTGGAAAATAAAAGCTATCTTCATCCTGAGAGACACAAAATTGTCGTGAGTTTCTTATGAGAAAATATGACTTCAGATTAAGTTATATGTAGCTGAATGTTCTGCAGTGCAGCTTGGCTGTTGTTGGTTATGAACCTTTTACACACAACATCAAGGCCGCATTTTCACAAGCAACAACTGCAGTCACATAATTCCCTTCTACAGTTTAACTAACTAACTGTTGACTAACTAAATACATATTGAAATGTTTGAAATGTACAATTTTACAATTACAATTTGAAATCCGGGATCTCACTTAGCGCTGAATAAGCTCTGTGTATTCTCAGCAGAACAGGTAGGATACGTTTGGATTTTACACGTTATACTGTATACTAGAGAATAATCTGAGGAAATGAATGCTTAAGGCCAGTAGTGGTCAGGATGGGCATAGTGAGAAAGTATTATCTTCTGATTATCTTCTAGTGTGGTCTAGGCATTATTCTTAAGAACGAAACTCCTACACAATTTCTCTGACCTACTTCACAAAAAATACCATCGTAGAAAAAGGAGTACCTGTCACTAGTGAGAAGAGCTCAGTGAAAGTTAGACAAGCTCCTCTTGTGAACATCATTGCCTGCGGCTGGGTGTTATGTGCTACCCACCTACAGTATCTGTCTCTTCATTGTGTTTTTCTATTTTCTGCCTGATATTGACCTTTTGCTAAGAGTGGTCAGTGTTATGTGCTATCAACCTTTCTTTCTATCTCTGTCTTTGCCTAACATTAACCTTTTGACCTCTTTGCCATCAGGGAATGACAATACAAAACTGTCCCTGATGAGCAAGTACAAGGATAACATCATAGCAACCAGTACCGTTGACAGCAATCATCAGCAAAACACGCTCCTCCCACACACCTCCACCAACCAGCGCACGCGTCTGTCCAGCAACACGCGCGGTGAGTGGTCAGCCTCGCCTGCAGACGCTTGCTTAAAAACATGCCCGCTGACACCCCCAGCTGCCATTCTCACTTCTTGGGTGTATCCCAAATGCTAGTGCATGCTAAAATTGTGAAGGATCATTAGGAAAAGATACATCAGTATGTAACAATACATAAAGAATCATTTGAAAGATAAAAAAATCTTATATTTCTAGTAAGAAAGATTCTGAGTCAACTGCTATTCGATCATTTATTCTCCCGTAAATGAACACAACACCTCGCTAATCCTGACATACGGTAGTGTGCAGGAAGGGTTAATAAACAACGCTCAACAGGACACGCATTCCCTCAGCTAGGCTACATCTCAGAGGCTAATTTTAATAACTAGTCATGACTCCTAGTGTTTGGGACAAAGCCCTCGAAAGTGTGATTTTTTCTCTCATAATCCTCCTAGCGAGCTTTGGATTTCCTTTTGATTATTTTCTATATGGTGTCTCTCTATATTAGATGAATTCTATGCACATCTTTAATCATCAAAATTTCATTTAGTAGCCTTTGTTTCAAATTCATTTGCATACATTATAGACCAAAGGTTTTTTGTTTTTTTTTTATGTTTATTTTTTTTTTCCTGTTCATGCATGTCTATAATATATACTGTATGTGTGTGTGTGTGTGTGTGTGTGTGTGTGTGTGTGTGTGTGTGTGTGTGTGTGTGTGTGTGTATTTACAATTACAATCAAGCTGCACCGGTCTTGTATTGTATGATGTGCACTAGTTTAAGACCTCAGCTCGTCAATATTCCTACATTTTTTTCCCCATGTACTCCTGAGACATTCCAAACAACCCCCGAAGACCCCGAATCCGTCCGTCTTTATTCTCGTACAATACCAGAGCTGTAATCACACTTCTGCAGAGCTTGATTACACAGGTCAGCTGCTGAGGACTGGAGCAGAACAAAAAATGCGACTTTACCAATTGTCTGACGAGGTCTGGGTCTAACCTCACATTTACTCAAATCATATTTGATGCATTTTTTTTTTTTTGATCCATTTGTTTTTTTCCTTTTTCTTTTTTATTTTTAGCTCAGTAACTAATCTGCTTTAGTGGACAAACCGTTTTCACCATACTAGTATTTCTGTGTGTTTCCTGGCTAGTGCAGCTAACCTGCTCTCTCTACGTTACACAGATAATAACTGCTCACTTTTATAGGAAACGTGAAGAATGTAATGAAATGAAGTTTGATGGCAGATGTGGGCGTTTTCCAGTACAGGGTTTTTTTTCTCCTTGTCTTCAATGATCTGATGCTCATGTAGAATATCCTGTATGTATTGTGTGTGCCGGGTCACTTGCACAGTACTGAATTGTCCTACGAGACTCGTCTAAACACACACATGAGCATAACATTAACATTAACCCCTTCAAACATTTTTTTCTTAAGCAAACAAAGCCTGACTGTATCTAGACCTACAGCTTAGCAGAAAAAAACAGGAAGAAGCTCAGCTATGAGAACTACAAAGACCATTTCCACCTAAACAAAACACAATTCCATCCAACAGTTACATTAACTAACAGAAAAATATGTAAATAAAGCATACACAACAAATCTATCAATCTTTATGTATGTCTGTCCATCTATCTGTCTGTCTATCTATCTATCTATCTATCTATCTATCTATCTATCTATCTATCTATCTATCTATCTATCTATCTATCTATCTATCTATCTATTTTTACATATGTCTATCTATCTATCTATCTATCTATCTATCTATCTATCTATCTATCTATCTATCTATCTATCTATCTATCTATCTATCTATCTATTTTTACATGTCTATCTATCTATCTATCTATCTATCTATCTATCTATCTATCTATCTATCTATCTATCTATCTATCTATCTATCTATCTATCTATCTATCTATCTATCTCTGATCTATTTATCTGTCTATTTCTGCTTGAGTATTCCCAGATGAAAGATTACATTAATGACTGCAAATCATAATTTTTGTAATTTAATTCCTTTGAATAAAATGCCTTGTATCTGCATCATGTGTTTATAAAATAGCACTCGAGTAGATAAGCCATGAAATGTTCTCTTTTTTTATTACTTTTATTGTTTTGGCAAAAGAGCTCATAAAGGTTGAACTGAATCAAAAACTATTTTATCACACTTTTGAGTTGCTCTTTACTTAATAATAATAATAATAATAATAATAATAATAATAATAATAATAATAATAAGAAGAAGAAGAAGAAGAAGAAGAAGAAGAATGTTGAAGTGTAAGTGTGACACTAAGTGTTAGTGTTATTCTGAAGTCAACATGTCTAAGCATAAAAAAATGTGATCTTTGGATATGTCTCCAGTTTAGAGGATATCTGTACAGATCCTTTTGTGGACTTTACAGGATGCTGTGATTAGGTCTTTATGAACGGAACCGATATCACACAAGAAAAATGTGTTTCAGTCAAAGGTCAGAATGGCTACGAGACAGTTTTGGTTTCAGGAAAGTCTGTCGAGTTTGCTGAGAAATCTGCAGGTCTGTGCTCTGAATACTGATGTGCACAGAAGTGTTCTTCTCACTGTACACACTTCACTTAGCGCTGAATAAGCTCTGTGTATTCTCAGCGTTGCTGCTACTGTAGATGATTACGCTTTAGATCATCAGCCTTTACATCATGACATTCAGATTCTAGAGGTCTGATAATGACTCGCTTTCTGCACCTGAACCAGCAGATCAGGATGCTGCGGGTGCACCGATTCTGGGCTTTGAATATTTTAACAAGCTCATCTTTTATTCCTGTCCATGAAGCATTGCACCTTTTGGCCCCTGTTTAATTGTGGAAGTGTGTGTGTGTGTGTGTGTGTGTGTGTGTGTGTGTGTGTGTGTGTGTGTGTGTGTGTGTGTGTGTGTGTGTGTGTGTGTGTGTGTGTGTGTGTGTGTGTGTGTGTGTGTGTGTGCCAGAGAGACATATTGTGATATTTTCCATTATCAGGAAACAGGTGTACTTTTTTTTGCATCGTGTGTTAAGACATATTTCTTGTCCAAGTTGCATAGCCTACTTTACACATGTACATTTCTAAGAGTGATATTCTGGTACAGTGCAGCCAGAGAAGCTTGTGTTTGCATAGGCTATTGTATAAGCAATAATCCTGTATAAGAACATAATAATAATCCTGTATAATTGACTTCATTAATCCTAGTTTGTCAAAAGATTGCTGCTTCATCTCTAGCATATACTGTATTGGACCTTGAGAAAAGACAGATTCTGTACGAAATGTGAATCGGTGGTAGGGAATGTGTCCAACGTTTCTTTATTGATGTTCATCCCTGACATGGTTGATCCTTAGAGGAGCCCAAGGCAGAGAGAGAAATAAAGAAATTTCACTACAAGACATCCTCAATCCAAAACACAGGGAGAGGTCAACACTGGAAGAAAGTAGAGAACTAGAAATAAAACCTGGACATGAGCAAAGCACATTCTCATTACAAACGCTTTGCAATGGACACAGAGGAACATAGATAAAATTACACCTACAAAATAAGAGTAAACAACAGGTAGGAGGAAAACAGGAAGCAGGAACTTCTTAGGCAAACTTTAAACCTAGGCACAGCATAATAACATCTGTAGTCTGTAACGTCTCAGCTTCAGACATCACACCATAATAACTGTTGGCTGAACATCTGATGCATATGGCACACAAAGTTGGATGGATTCTACAGGCTTTTTGGGCGACGTGTGTGACGTGTTATGACAACCGTTGTGACTATCTGCTTCCATCATTGAAGAAGGATGCTGTCAGGTTTAGAACTGTAACGGTGAGAGTTTATGAGGATTAAACAAATAGTGGATTTTCCAATTGCAGTGAAGTTCTCAGTTTAGACTAAATGAACGATTTGTGGTTGCACGCCTGTCTTTTTTTGTACAGACATTGACTTAAGATTTTCATGCCCCTAAACATGATGCTGTAAAAACCAAACTTTGCTCTGTTGCTTTACCTGTCAGTCAACAGCACTCTTGTTCAGTTTTTGGCCAATAAAAGCTACTATAAAGAACAGAACGTCTGTTGAAAGTCTAAAGGTCTAGCTATATGTTACTACATCTTCCCTGGCTTTCTTTATATTGTTTTATTTTGACATTTTACATTTACATTTACAGTATTTGGCAAACACCTTTATCCAGAGTGACGTGCAAAAGTGCTTTTGAAGTCTCCACCTTTTGTTTTGCTCCTAAGACTTCATGTACATGGCGCATATGCTGTGTAGATCTGGTCAGCAGTGTGAAATCAGACACGACAGACCGCTGCTTTCAATGAGAGAGAAGTCTTTACTTCTGTCTTTTAGAGATTTGTTTGCCCACAACCCTTTACTAATTCTTTTATAACATAAAATGCATCTGGCTTGGATGAAAAAGCATTATTCACCTTCACGTGCCTCGACTCCCTACAACCTCCTCACGTCTCCAGTAGCAGAAGAATATTATATTTTAATATCATATTAAAATATCAGTCCTCAATTCCTGCCTTATGCAGATGCCATATTTTGTTTTGAAACCCATGGTTAGTTTGAAAGAATGACATATGAAACAACTAAACCATATGCTGAAAGAAAGACAGCACAATTTTTATGCCAATCCCGTGCCATGCCTTTGTTCCATGCCATGCATAGCACAAGCATTTTTTTCATTTGTGTCCAGGGTGAATAGTCTCTGGAGCACTACGCTATAGTGCCTTGAGGAACCATGTAGTTATTTCCTTCAGGCATTTCCTCTGCATGTGTTTACCCACTGAGATAAGACACGGTTAAAATTGTATGGCAGCTCAAAAAATCCAAGGCGCAACGTTGAATTTTTCATCTACAGTACATGAAATTCTGAAGAGGTTCTCCTGCACTCAGATTTCCATATTCTTTCAAGGGCATCTAAACCACAAAAGCTGCCAGGTTTACTTCTGGAAACAAAACGCAGAATAATACATGTAAAGATTCAGGTCATTTAAGCTTTTCATGCCAACGGAAATCCAGTGAAAACCTGCTGTTCGGACAACATTCCTGCTGCTAATAAGGTTTTGTTTATTTTCGTTTTAACTAGATTAAACATACATTTTAAGAGGAATCCAAATTGTAACTTGTTACCTTTACAGCTGGACCAGAATCATGACCTCAGCATGTTCCTCACTGTCTCTTTTGACTGATCAGGTGGTTTTTGCAATAGACAGACAGATGGACGGACAGAAGGACAGACAGCAGAGAGACAGACAGACAGACAGACAGACATTGGAAGAAAAGCCCAAAGATTTTGAAAATATGCAAAATATATACAAAATTCCTTTTAGCTTCTTCATATATAAACAAACACAAAGATTTTAGTTTCATCGTATCCTCAGTATGTTTCCTAGTGAAGAAGTATTGATTTATTCTTTGTTACTTCAAGACTTCAAATCTCTTTTATACATCGCTCTGGATAAGGACGTCTACCAAAAGCCTTGTATGAAAACGAAAATAAAGGAACATAAAGGTCCAACAAGACAATTCCTACTTAGCCTTAACATCTCTTAAAAGTTTTGTCTCCAAGAAGAACAATGAGACAATGAAGCTCAATGGTCCGTACGGTTGTAGTGTTCTGTGTGTCCTGAGATGATGAGTAAAGACCTGAGAGTTACAATATCAGTATCGCTGATGTTTATTATACAATGTGCAGGTGACAAATACAAACAAAGACAGGAAGCACAGCACAACCTTTTCCTACCACTTGAGAAGATATCATATCGAGTGGAGTATTGAGTACTAGCACAAGTATCGAGACCCATAAACAAGCCTTTTCTGCTAGTTGGACAGTGTATCCCCCACAGCAGTCACTCGCGTTTGCCTGTTCCATGATTATATCAGAGCGGTTCAAAAAGATTAATGAGCGCAGTTTCATATTTTATATATCAAAAAATTCATGTGTCTAGTTAAAACGGTGGAACAACCAGGGTTCCGAATGCGAATGTACAGTAAGTGTCTGATCACATTGCCTTGAGGTGTAAAGGTTATGGTCGTTTTGTTTGTAGAGCAGACCAACAGATCGATTAAAAATAAATAACCGTTCAGCACCAAATGTGATTGATGCAGCTTCCCATTATTGATCGAGTGACCAAATGTGACTTATGCAACGTTATGATGCAAAGTTATGGATGCAATTCCTTCCACATTAGTCACCTGAAATGGATATCACAAAACATTTCCAAACTGAACTGGAAATGGATAAAATGGAGAAATTAAATATTCTCATATTTTTGGCAGTAAGGGGGCACGATGGTTTAGTGGTTAGCACGTTCGCCTCACACCTCCAGGGTTGGGGGTTCGATTCCCGCCTCCGCCTTGTGTGTGTGGAGTTTGCATGTTCTCCCCGTGCCTCGGTGGGTTTCCTCCGGGTACTCCGGTTTCCTCCCCCGGTCCAAAGACATGCATGGTAGGTTGATTGGCATCTCTGGAAAATTGTCTGTAGTGTGTGAGTGTGTGAGTGAATGAGAGAGTGTGTGTGCCCTGTGATGGATTGGCACTCCGTCCAGGGTGTATCCTGCCTTGATGCCCAATGACACCTGAGATATGCACAGGCTCCCCGTGACCTGAGGCAGTTCAGATAAGCGGTAGAAAATGAATGAATGAATGAATGAATGAATGAATGAATGAATGAATGAATATTTTCGGCAGTATCACCCTGTTAGTGTATCCTTCCTGTTGGCGAACCAATCTGTCTATTTTCCTCTGATCTCTCTCATTAACATGGCCTTTCCACTCACAAAACTGTGGTTACTTGATTTTTTTTTGTTGTTTTTCTTTTTTACACCATTCTGAGCAACCTCTAGAGACTATTATGTGTAAAAATCTGAGGATAGCGACAGCTATAGAAAAACTCAAACCAGCCTGTCTGGCACCAACAATCATGCCACAGTCCAAATCAGATGATATTTTTTCCCTTTCTGATTGTGGAATGTCACCTGAAGCTACTCACACATACAGTGAGGGGAAAAAATGATTTGATCCCTAGTTCTGGGCTGATTCCTCACTGTTCTCATGATCATTGAATTGAGGTGAGATCTTGCATGGAGCCCCAGAGCAATGGAGATGGACAGTTAGTTTGTGTTTCTTCCATTTGCAAATAATCGCACCAACATTGTCATCTTCTCACCAAGCTGCTTGGGGATGTGGTCTTGTAGTTTATTCCAGCCACTTGTAGGTCTACAATCTTGTCCCTGACATCCTCAGGCAGCTCTTCGGTCTTGGCCATGGTGGAGAGTTTGGAATTTGATTGATTGATTGCTTCTGTGGACAGGTGTCTTTTATACAGGTAACAAGCTGAGATTAGGAGAACTTCCTTTCAGAGACTGTTCCTTATCTCAGCACATTACCTGTATAAAAGACACCTGGGAGCCAGAAATCTTGCTGATTGACAGGGGATCAAATACATATTTCGTTGGGCAAACGCCACCGCATCTGTGTGGGTATGGGTGTGTGTGGTGTGTGTGGTAACAGCCCTTCTTTAGTTAAAGTGTGAAAAAGTTAAATGTGCTGGACACGGGTACTCCAGTACCTTTGTTAGGAAACCACAGTCCTGCGATACCTCTGACTCTGTATAGTCCATGTGGTGGAGGTAGAACACTCAACATGTCCAGTACACAGGGTGATGTGTCATATCTACATCCTGATGCACAGCTTAGCCACAATAACAAGTACTGTCAGTCAGCATGGGGATAATGTGGATTTACCTCAGATGCAGTGATGATCCTGCCACCTGATTGGGAATTTCGATTATGATTCAGCTATGTTTCCTTTTTCCTGTTTATTTGCATGCATGTTGGTAAAGAAGGCATCAAGTGGTTTTTGCAGTACTTTGTGGCTTTCTAGCTCTTCCCACTTACTAATAATCAAAGACAAAAAATAACAGGTAAATAGGATGAGTCTTAGTGTCCTCAGTATAAAAACTCTCACTGTTGTGTGCATCAGGCTGAGGAAAAATAGTTTATCCCTTTTATATTTGAGCCAGTTATTCATTACAGAATATGCAGGGTTTCTTGCCTTTTGTCTTGCTTTTTGACTAATGTTGATTTCTATTTCTAAGAAGTGTTAATAGATTTGAAATTTGGATAAGGTCAAGCGAATATTGAGCTTTTGGTCTGTTTAATTTGTTCATATTTATTCAGAATGTGGAGTCTCTCAGCAAAGTGCAGAACCCTAATCAGGCATCTTTTCAAATTTAATCAAGGTCTCTGCAAGTTCAAAGGGTTTTTTGTTTTTTTATCCATTGATGATGGGTTTTGTGTGTGAACTCCGCAGCGGGTTCAGCTTTCCTGAACCCGGATGGGGATTCTGGGCCTGAGACAGATGGCGAGCCACAGCTCACCTTCTACACCGACCCCAACCGCAGCCGCCGCCGCAGCCGAGGTATGAGAAATGGTAACGCCAACCCAGCGTGGGGCTCCGGGGGTAAGGACGACATCCACACCGTTCGTCGCATGATTTGGCGCCTGCCTGCGTGTGTGAAGTGTGTTTTGGGGACTTTGTTCAGTGGTTGAGCAAAGCAGTAGTTGCAACGTGTCTCAGCATGCAACTACATCATTACTTGTTGTCATTAAAAAAACAGGCATGTGCCTCGATAAATGGACTGTGTGCATTTGTGATTTGTGAGATTCTCCATTTGGAATGTTGTTTTTCATGGATAAAGAAAAATAACGGTGACGTACAGCATATATGTGTGTTTCTCATCTCCTAACCGTCCTTCTGTTGGCACTGTTTGTCCATGAATGCCACACCTTCCCTATGAGCACATGGAATGCACACTATTAACATGTAACTGTTTTGCCATCTGCAAATAATTGTTAAAAAAATCATCATCATTCTAGCAAATATTCAAACTGTTTGATTTAATGGTTTCCAGAAGTGAAAAGCATTCATGCAATGTGAGGCTCCTGCTCCACATTGCATGCTTTATAGAAGTAAGTAGAATAATATAGAATATGACATTTGTAAGACTTGCTCAATACAGTGAACATAATTAATCACTAAAAGAATTTGGGCAATATTTTGCGAGTCCATTGAGTATGCTTTGTTTAAAAGCACAGTGGCGTATGAGAGCAAAAAGGAACAGCCTAGAACACAGCCTAGATCAAACGCCATTGGCCATGCTCTCTTATGTGTTTAAACCATATCTAAATAGAACATTTGTTTAGAACAGTGTATAGACCAAAACAAAGAAAGTAAAGTTAAACTAAATAGCAGTCCATCCTTCCACTCAGATTTTATGAATACTTGTTATGGAACTCCTCAGTGAATAAAAATGAGATTTTGACCTAGTGAATGATGGAATTCTTTTCCCCCCTTGTCTTGAGCAGTCAATTTGCTAAGCAGACTTTTGGGAAACTAAAACAAATGGATTTGCTTAAGCCACGCTTTATACTTGGCCATGCGTAATAGATAATGCGAGAGGATGCTGCTGTCAGTGAGCATGCTTATAGGTCCACTAGGGATCTGTACAGCTATCATACCTGATCACTATAACAGATCACTATATCTGATCACTATATCAATTTTCCTCATACTTTACCTGGTCACTATCCCTGATCACTACCTGATCACTGTACTTGATTACTATATCTGATCACTATATCAATTTACCTGATACTTTACCTGGTCACTATCCCTAATCACTATACCCGATCACTGTACCTGATCACTTTATCAGTTTACCTTATCACTATACCTGATCAATATATCTGATCACTTTATCAATTTACATGATCAGTATCCCTGATCACTATAGCTGATCGCTATATCTGACCACTATATCAATTTACCTGATACTTTACCTGGTCACTATTCCTGATCACTATATCTGATCACATTATCAGTTTACCTGATACTTTCCCTGATCACTATACCAGATCACTATACATGATCACTATACCTGATCACTTTATCAGTTTACCTGATACTTTACCTGGTCACTATCCCTGATCACTATACCTGATCACTGTACCTGATCACTTTATCAGTTTACCTTATCACTATACCTGATCAATATATCTGATCACTTTATCAATTTACATGATCAGTATCCCTGATCACTATAGCTGATCGCTATATCTGACCACTATATCAATTTACCTGATACTTTACCTGGTCACTATCCCTGATCACTATACCTGATGACTGTATCAGTTTACCTGATACTTTACCTGGTCACTATCCCTGATCACTATTCCTGATCACTATACCTGATCACTTTATCAGTTTACCTGATACTTTACCTGATCACTATACCTGATCACTATATCTGATCACTTTAGCAGTTTACCTGATACTTTGCCTGATACTTTACCTGATCACTATATCTGATCACGTTATCAATTTACCTGATCACTATACCTGATCACTATACTTGATCACTATATCTGATCACTTTATCAATTTACCTGATCACTATCCCTGATCACTACATCTGATCACTGTATCAATTTACCTGATACTTTACCTGGTCACTATACCTGATCACTATACCTGATCACTATATCTGATCACTGTATCAATTTACCTGATCCCGATCCCTGATCACTATCCCTGATCACTATAGCTGATCACTATATCTGATCACTATATCAGTTTACCTGATACTTTACCTGATACTATACCTGATCACTATAACTGATCACTTTATCAAATTACCTGATCACTATATCTGCTCACTATCCCTGATCACTATATCTGATCACTGTATACTTGATTACCTGATACTTTACCTGGTCACTATACCTGATCACTATACCTGATCACTATATCCATTTACCTGAAACTTTGCCTGTTCACTATACCTGATCACTATACCTGATCACTATATCTGATTACTTTATCAATTTACCTGATCCCGATCCCTGATCACTATCCCTGATCACTATAGCTGATCACTATATCTGATCACTATATCAGTTTACCTGATACTTTACCTGATACTATACCTGATCACTATAACTGATCACTTTATCAAATTACCTGATCACTATATCTGCTCACTATCCCTGATCACTATATCTGATCACTGTATACTTGATTACCTGATACTTTACCTGGTCACTATACCTGATCACTATACCTGATCACTATATCCATTTACCTGAAACTTTGCCTGATCACTATACCTGATCACTATACCTGATCACTATATCTGATTACTTTATCAATTTACCTGATCCCGATCCCTGATCGCTATAAATGATCACTATCCCTGATACTATACCTGATCACTATAATTGATCACTTTATCAAATTACCTGATCACTATCCCTGATCACTATAGCTGATCAATATACCTGATCACTATCCCTGATCACTATAGCTGATCAATATACCTGATCACTATCCCTGATCACTATACCTGATCACTATATCTGCTCACTATCCCTGATCACTATACCTGATCAATTTGTGTAAGTGTGGCTATTGAATGCATCGCATTACATTATATATAGTGTTATATAGTGCAAATAATATCTGTGCAAAATTAATAGTGTTAAATCTATGAAAAAATGAAGAATACCGAATTTACTATAGACTCAACAGCTCATATTGAATAATGCTGTTTCATCCCCAGCACAATGTTTTGGATGTAACAGAAATTACAAGGTTAGTCAGGCTGTTGAATCCTACACACACACACACACACTGTGTGCACACACACGGCTGCTGTGTGACTGCTTTCAGTCCAGTTCAGTTCATCGTCCATGGACACTCACTACAACCCATAGACTAGAAAATACTTAGCCGCACACACTGCTGTAACCACTCACTCATTACCTGCTAGAAATTTTACAGAAGATAGCTATACAGATGGAAATAGTTCAAACTGTCTGGGATTTTTGATCAAAAATGTCTTCAGTGCTAATCCAGGTAGATTCTAATGTTTAATGCTCAATGTCTAATGTTCTGTTGCTTAAGACATATTGGATATCGCTTCAAATCTGCGACACACACGCATCCCTTCGCACATTATGCTTTACCTTGAACCCTCAGCACATCGTCCGAGTGGATGTCAATGTCTGAGCTGAACAGCTTGCTTACAGACTTTATTGTTTAGTTTGGAACGCTGTGCTCTAATTATGCAATACGGGAGAATAAAACTTGACAGTGAGCTGCCACTGTAAAGGCAGATATCAGCCAATCGTGTTGTCCTTTGCTTGAGTCACCAGCCAATTACCAGCTATTTAAATCCTGGGTATTAACAAAAAGCATCAGTTACAGCAGTGTCGCCTCTAATTGAACTTAACCTGATAACACATGACAGTTTGTTTTGCATTTGCTGACAGTTTGCCTTGCTGTGCTTGAACCAATAATTTACCCGCAGTGATGTGTTGATTTTGATAGACGTGTTTGCATGTACCGTGTTTATACTCACGAGGTGATGTGATGTTATGTCACCTTTGATGTGATAAGCTAGAATTATTATGGTCATATGTTTTTTTTATTTAAATTGACTTTATTTCCCTATCTGTAAGTGAGATATATTAGTAGTTATATTAAAAGCACTTTTACAAAACATGGAATAATACTGTTCATTGTTCTCTATCTCTAAATTCCCGATTCCAAATGATATATTATAATACTGGGCTCTTACTTTTTTTAAGGCTAGCTATGGGTTTGGATTTATTTTCTAAAGAGAATCTGGTTTGTATTTGATTAATAAATCAGAAATGGTTCGTATTTAAGGGAATTTAACCATGGTTATTTCTCTTGAGCTTATTGTGTGTAAGAAAGTGTATTAAATTTTCTGAGCAGTATGGAGACTGTGGCCATGCTGCAGCTCCGATAAACAAAGAGAGAGCAGAGAGAGTCAGGCTAAAGCCTTTTTAAATCTCACTAAGGCTGTCTGCGTGATTACTCTGCTGGAACCGGGGATCAAATCAGACAGCTGCGCATCACTCTGCCCATAGCTCTGCTTTTATTTATGTGGGGCTTTACTTTTTTCCCCTATCACTCTCTTATGTGCTTGTGAATTTTATTTATTTAATTTATTTATTTATTTATTTTTTTATGTGACATTGGTTTGTGAACACTTTAGCACCTCCTCATCGATTTGAATGCAATGTGCCACCAGTATGTCTGCATACAGTATGTAAGCAAATGTCAGTAATAAAAATAGAGAAACCTGTAGTATTTATTTTGTTTTTCTGAATTTCCCAGTATAAACAGTGCATATCCTATAAATAAATGATATATAAATCCTTATCTTTTCACCTTTTTTTGTCCATGGCTGAACCATAGTTCGCAGCGCCGCTCCGCTGCCCTTTTTTATGCATCAGCAGGCTCAGATGTAGAGATGTTTGTAACTGCCCAGGGATACACTAAAAAACTGAACATCCTGGGTTCAGAGCTTCTATCTTTTTTATTTTCTTTGTGTCTGTTCTCATATTCTCTCTCTTTCTCTCTCTCTTTCTTTCTCTCTCTTGTTCCCACTCCAGGCTCTCCACGCAGTCCCATCAATAAGACCACCCTAACTTTGATCAGTGTGACAAGCTGTGTGATCGGCCTGGTGTACTCCTCTCACCTGTCATGTGGCCTGAATGTGCGTGTGGTCCTTCATGTACCTGAGCACCTAATTGCTGACGGTAACCGCATCACTTCTTCTTCTGTTTTGGATTGCACTTGTTATCTTAATGAGACTGTACTCATTATTCTCCATTTTACTTAGTAAAGTATAACACATCCTAAGGCTCATCCAATATGTTTTCTTTAAAAGGTACTAAACTTTAAAATGATTTTTTTCAAACCTGAAGCAATTAAAAATGGGAGTTTGGCGGGCAGGACAACAATCGCTGCACACCACATGTTCATATCACGCACCAAGTCACATGATCACGAACGCCTTAATCACATTTATGCACAATCAGCAGCAGAAGTTACGTTTGTATAGCACTCTAGCATCTGGTGTTTATCCATGCCTTGCTCGTGTGTATTTCATGCTTGTCTAGTTTATGTTTGTGTTTATATTAATAGTTTCTGTACGATTTTGTGATCGCAGAAATTATTGGAAAAAAAAAGAAAATCAAGCAAACCCCTGTGCTTGCCTTTTCAACAAATTTCAATAAAACTAAAATAAAAATTGATCACAATACAAGTCTTTCTGTTGGTAAACATTTACAGCTACAATTCTAATCTTAATTTGAACTTTTACTCTTTTTTAATCTAATATCTTATCTACTGTTTTTGCTAGTATTGGCCTGATACTGATCCTGGGACTATATTTTTAAATTTATGTCATGTAATGTTAAATTTCCCTGAATGAGTTTTACTCTCAGATTTTTCTCTGTTGTTTCTTCATTTTTTTTATTTTATCTTTTCAAAATCTGTGTTTATGAATGCTATTGTCCTTCTAGCAGGGTTTTTCTTTTCTCCATATTTCTAGTGGTGTATTAAACACATACTGGAGAACACGTCCTTTTGCGTTCTACCCCCTATTGATATTTGGCATGATCGGTGATTGCAAATTGCTTGTCAAATGTTCTTCGTAGAAACCGTGAAATGCTTCGGCTGTTCATCTGCTACTACTGCTCAAACTGTTTCAGTGGTGTAGAGTAAAGAAAACAAACAGCATCACAATTATACACAGTGTTGGATCTGTGTTAGATCTGCCACTTTGTTCTAGGTGGGTTTTTTGGGTGAAAACCGAAAGTGATGTGTGGCTGAAGTTATTAAAAGACATATGAGCCAGTTACTGTTATGATGGTACTGTGTAACAACGGTGATCAGGATTATGGTTAATAATCATGAGACCTATTTTTATACATCTGCTATAATCTCAGATTGCTGTGTGTACAGTTTTAAACCCAGAAGTACTAACAGTGTGTTTGTGAACTGCTGTGACGTTTACTCTGTAATGCACAAGCGGAAATGTCACTCTGTCTATGAGCTTCTCTTGTAATGGTCCAGCAGTTGTGCCAGGAGAGCATCAGAGCGTATACGGGTCAGGTCATATGGACCTACACACAGAGTTTTAAACAATAAACCCTTCCCTGAGGAATCTTTGTATGGGTTTTGGTCCTTGATCATGCTTGTGTGCTTGGGATGTGTTTGTTAATGAATTTTAATGTGACACCTGCAGTATAAAAGTACAAGCCAGTTTCTTCCCTGCTCTGCTTTCTCTGATTCCTCGCAGCTTTTCTCCTCCTCTGCAAGACTGCCGCACATTCCAGGATATAATGCAGGACGAATCTGCTACGTATTGGTGCAGTTTAGAGTAGATGAACGTCTGGAAGTGGAGAATGTACCACTCACCTTTTGAGTCATTAAATTCAGGTCATTTAATAGGGCTGTAAATGTCTTTGGAGCAATGTATGGTAATTCTGTATGTCAAGGAAAAGGATAAAAAAAATAGTAGGATTTTGTGGGGGGGAAAAAAAAATAAGATTCAGTGACTTGGTCTTGGCTTTATTTTTTATTTTTTTTAAAGACTGAGGAATGTAATGTGGCAGCAGAGTCATGGCCACTGGCTTAAGCTGCCTCAAAAATTTATTTCAACCATGGCGGTGGATTTCTTCTCTTTGGAAAATAAAGATTATAAAGAAGTCCGTTTTACAGGCAATACCATATTCTAATTTTAGGCCAGTTAACTGCTTTAAATAAGAAAATAAATATAATACGCAAAAAATATAATAATTGTCTTATTGTTTTTCAATCTTATACTGAACATATTACAATACCCCTTATTATATTAGGGCCTTTTTACACAAGGTCACGTCATGTGTTTTCTCTGATCCGATAACTATCTGATTTGTTAAAACTGTTCCATTTACATTAGGCCACATAAATGCGTCTTGGCGAATCGGATATCAATCTGATCTTTCAACTCCCACCCAAAATGCAAATATATTTTACCTTAATTCTGGGGGTTTGTTCTATATGTTTTACAAAGCTTTCATCGCTCCAAAGAGCAATAAGTGGCTTCATTTTGCGAGTGCTCCAACCCTGCGTGTCGTCCATGTTATTTGTTTCTGGCGTGATGCACGACTCGCGAGTCACCTGCGAGTGACGTACTTCCGTTTGGGAGGAGTATAGCGCTGACGTATGTAGCTTGAACAACCACATTCATTTACACCTGCTCAGTTTCATCTGAAATGCGTCCCAGACAACCTCCTGAAGGGGTTTGAGCGATTGGATTTATATCCGTCTCCAAACGGTTTTGGCCTGGTCTTTTTACGATCCGATAGCTATCTGATCACAGAAAATGCATGAAGTGACCAGGTCTAAAAAGCCCCTTATATAGACAATATGGACAAAAGTTTGTGTGCACTTGACCAGCACACTCATATGTACTTTCTGTTATAATGCACTCCTCCCTTCTGGGAAAGATTTCCTTTAGATGTCAAAGCGTGGCTTTGGGGATTTGTGGTATTTCTGCTACAAGAGCATTAATGAGATCAGGCACTGATGTTGGTGAGGAAGTCGGGTTCTCGAGTTCTTCCACTCCAGCCCTGGCATATCATGTCTTCATGTTCCTCACAAGGGGTTTGTGTCTCGTAGATCCAGTAACGGGAAATTGTAATGCTACAATAAACAAACACATTCTATATTGCATGCTTCAAACTTGTGTTAACATTTTGGGGAAGAACCAGATATGGGTGTGATGGTCAGATATCCACAAAGATTTGGACATATGGTGTATTTTATATACAGTAGTTCTATACCTGTGTTATGTTTAGGCTTGTTTGTCAGTGAGGGTGTTACAGGTCACTGGAAACGGATGTGATATAGTGCAACATCACATAATACAGAATATTATATTATATTATAAGACAGAATATTATATTTAAGATGTTCAGATACCCAGAACACAGCAGCTGTATGTGGCATTACTTTAGCGATAATACAGGAGTTCGTTACTGTACACTATCTCATTAACTTTGACACTGTTTGACTGTTTGACCTGTAATCCAGCACCATGATAAGCTTTAAATATTCTATTAAGAATCTAAAAATTTTTTGATACTGAGTATAGTATACATCCAGTAACACTCTTCCTCATGATGCATATTATACTACATTGTTGTACTACAATGAAAGTAATACCAAAGCTATGTTGTTATAAGTGTACGTCTTTTTCTCCCGTATTAGGAAGTAAAGATTTCTCTGCTGATCTGCAAAGTAAAAAGTCCATCCTCATTGTCCAGGGTGTGGTTCTTCTCTGCAGGATCCAGGTTTGTCCTGTTACAGGGTAGTCAGCTGGATGCCTCTGACTGGCTCAACCCTGCCCAAGTGCTGCTCTACTATCAGCAGAATGCCAGCGGGCCATGGCTAAGCGAGCTGTGTGGTCGTCGCCTAGTAGACCCCTGTGAACACCAGTGCGATCCTGACACAGGTATCTATACCCACACACACACACAACAATGCTTTAAATATCATAAACCAGTGACTATCACACCAGTGGCTTGACTGTAACCATAGTGAACTTTGGTTTGTTTGGGTTTATTTTTCCTAAGACACATGAAGTATTACAAAAAGTTTTATTACCAGGCAAAGAAAAAAGTACAGTATAAAGTATAATAATGGCCAGAGTCCAAGAAGCTTAACAAAATATTGATAGTAATAGTGCCAGGCCTAGATTAATGCACACAATACAATCCAGTGCAGTTTCTATAGTAACAGCTAATTGCACATATTCCAAGACTCTGGATCAGTCGGAGGTAAAAGCTGTTCCTTTAAGTTTAGATTTTTCAGGACAAGGGACTTCTCAGTAAAACGACAAGCTGCAATTTTCTGCCTTATTATTACTTCTAAGAGAAAGTGAAGCTATTTTAATAGGAACTAACTCGTTTCCCAGAATTTCCATAGTGTTGTAAGTTCATCGTCATTTCCACGAACAGGCTGTTATTTCAGGGGATATCCTGCACTTCCACTATTTTCTTCCTGTTTGTTACAATAGTTGCACTCATTATGTACTCATCTGTGCAGCACAACTTGCTTGTTTGTTGAAAATGCATTTTTCATAATTAGTCATAGGAAGCTGTCAGCAGGTTCTGACTCCAGATACTTGCTGAATCAGCAAAGACCTGAGCTGAGCAGTAGTCACCCTGTCAGAGCTAATCAGTGTCTTTTGGCAGCACAAGCTATGAGATAACAAAGAGACCTACTAATTTAGCTTACAGTCATCATGTACAGTATAGTATACAGGAGGGAATAATAAATTAAGAGGTTTCATATCCTGCATCTCAGAATTTGTATAATTCTCAAAGGTACCACCGACATTTTAAATAAAAATCAGGTCAGGAAATAAGTTTGTGCTTTCATAAACTAAATATCGATACTTCTACAAACCCTAGAGAGCCAAAACTGTTTGAATTAATTATATATTTTAATGAGAGAGAAATGTTTTCCTGCCTCCATTATATGATTTTAATGAATGCTCATTTGATTTTTTTTTCAATAGCATCATATTCATTCTTGTTTTATAGGTTTGTTCATTTTAATGACCAAAACTGTTAACAAATCTTCAACCCCATACAGAGAATTGCTCAATCAAACAATCAAATTGTTTTAGAGACACAACTCTAATAATCCTCAGCTGAGGTAAATTCCATCAGAACGATTGTACGTCTGGAAAAAAAAATAAAATAAAATAAAAAAAATTTCTCTTGGGTTTGCATCTCTAATTCAGAACAGTTACAGTCTCCAGCGAACGTTGAATGGCAAATTCGCCAAGCCTAAATGAATCACAAGTTAGGCCAGTGGGAACTCAGCCTTGGTTTTCTAGTAAATGAAATCTAACAGATGAGGCCTTGGCTCTGCTTCGCTTCAGTAATTGCATTGTGCTTTCGGTATGCCACATTCTTAATGAAAGCCTTGGTAAAAGCTGGGCCACCGGATCAGAGGGTGGATATGTGTAATGGAGGAGGTGGAAGCTGTACGACAGCCTCGATCAAAGCAGTGGGAGAAGATACTGATGAAAACGTGGATGGGAAGCGACAGTATCTGAGGTTTCTAAGCACATTAGAGAGAGAGAGAGGGAGCATGCGACAGATGCAGACATTTATTGAACAGGAACACAGCACGCTGTGCACAAGGCTACCTGATCCGTGCACTACAGTTCAATTGATTAATGGAGCTCTTTGAGGTCAGGGAGAGAACGGGAATTATCGTGGCTTTAAGACCTAAACCTTTAAACATTAACTGGTAATAGAACACAACCCGCCTTCTCCAATAGCTCTGATGGCTTTCTGGCAAGTGCAAGTTTAAATACTGCACAGAAGTCAGCGTTATTGTAGTTAAGGTTATTCCCTTAGCATTCCTGTTTATTCTGCACAAAAAGCATTTTTTTTATGTTTAAAGTCAATATTCTATTGACCTGTGTATTTTGTGCAGTGTTGTGTCAGGTAAGTAATCTGGCAATTCACTGCAAGCAACAAACACAACCACAGAGTGACCAACTTGAGTAAATAACCTCACTGTAAGATGTTACAATGCTGGGAGAGGCTCCATTGCATCACAGACACCATTTCACTAAAAAAGCAACTAGAAAACGAACAGATCTTCACAAGGCTTTTCTCACATTTTAGTGTTCTGTCACACTAGAAATCGGGGGGAGAGGAGAGGGGAAACTTTATGTTTTATAAAACAGACAATGGGTAGCTGATATTATGTGAGTTTATAGTGTTTATGTGGCAAATTTGAAATAAATAGTCATGCAAATGAAGAAAAACTCAAAGCAGAGTGATTCTCCCTGAGGGGGCAATGCGGTGTAGCTGCTTGCTCACTGTTTCTTTCTGACTATAGCACTTTTTTGTTGCTGTGTCTTTCTTTTTCGGCTTAATTTTCATTGTAGTTTTTACTTCCTTTTCTGACAAGAACACGTCAGTGAATATTATTGTGGCTAAATGAAACGGGAGACTGTTAGCATCATGTCAATGATTCTCAACGAGAACGCAATGAGAACATAAAACTGAGTGCGAGTTATTATTTTTCAGAACGTTTTTTTATCACACGCATGCACTTTTACAAAGAATGTGTGCCGGTTTAAGCCGAAGTCTCGAGAACAGGATGAGGTTATATCTCACACAGCAGTCAGGATGTCTTTTTGTGTAGGCTGGATTTCAGCATGTGTTGGTGGATTTCAAGCTTTAAAATATGTATAGGATATTTTTACATTTGGCTTTCTAGCTTTCTTAACTTTTCAGCATGAGTCAGAGCCTGTCCATTAAGACCTACAGTCTGGAGGCCAGTCGGTTAGATCTGAAATAATCATCTAGCCTTTAACACTTAATCACAGAACCACTGATGCACATCCAGTGTTCACATACATAATATGATTTCTAAAGCTGTTTAACTAGGAGTAATACAGCTCTGGACTTGACACAATACATTTTACTCGAACTGGTGAAGAGGTACAGTAGGTGTGAGGTCAAAACCTTGGACATGGCCATCATAGCTTTTGCATTTACCTTACTGACTAGGTTTAGATCTTTAGCTTTGAACGTTAACTTCTTTATGCAGTCTCACATTTCAGCAGATTTCAAAATTGGCAGCCCAGATATTTTTCTTCCTGCTTCTCTTTTGTGTATCTGCATCATCAGCGCATACAAAGCCACAGCGAACATGAGCGCTAAAGGAAACTAGTGAAGTTTCATCACGAGGCTGTAGATCTATGAAAGCATGCAGAGTTACATAGTCACTAAATTAAGTGTTTAAAAGTATGGAGTAAGTATTCAGACCTGTCAACATCTACAGATTAGTTGCAGCATTTGCGACGCTAGCATTTGCTGTGGTGATATGGGAGACATGGAAATTATGCATTTTTTACCTCCTCAGCTAAAGCAATGGTGAAAATGAACTCAAATAAAATCACTGAAATAACAGATCGACTGAAAGGGAAAAGGATATAGAGTATATTTATATTTGTGAAGTAACAAATCTAACTTAAAAAAAAACTTTGTTTATATGGAGTTTCTGCCGTATCAGTCGGTGTATGAGCTGCTAGCATAGAAACAATGACGTAATAAAACCAGTTAGACAAAAATATGACACCTTCTGACTTCTGGTTTCGAGATTTCAAATTCAAATTAAATTTATTTCTATAGTGCTTTTAACAATTCCCATTGTCTCAAAGCAGCTTTACAGAAGTATGGAAACAGACGAGAGAATAAATAAATAAATATGTAATAATAATGAGAAGAAAAATGACTGGGGTATAATATTACAAAATTTTGTGTGTACCGGTGAGCAATAATAAATATTTCAGACTACAGTTATTTCAACATCACAATAAACAGAACATCATAATTTTTATTTAACCTTATCCATTTAGCTGGTTACTTATAATAATTCCAAACATTTTTGTAGATTGCAGTTAAATGTAGTTAATAAACAACCAGCACATCTTATAACTTATGCTTTTAAAACCGAGCAGCGTTTAGACTTTTTGTGTTCAATTTTTAGCGGTCAATTTCTTTAGCTCTACCTGCTTCTTTCTAGCAATGTTGAAACCCTCTGCAATGTCCAATAGCCTGACAAAGCAGAGAAAACAGGAAGCGGCCATTAGACTGGTCACAATGCCTCGTCTCGGATACATGATTGCATGGATGGATACAAGCAGAAGATCAGATATTTTTGTACATCCTGTTTATATTGAAAATGAGTACAAAAAGATGCTGCCTGTTTCACTCTGCAAAATTTATAATATAAAATATCAGATGTTTGAACTGTTATTTATTTGTTCATTCCAAATCAAAGTGCACCTTTATCAATCCTGTACAAACAAATCTCAAATGACACACTTCCGCTGTGACCTGAGAAAACACAGTAGTGCCAGCCTGAGTGACTGGGAGGGTCAGACACATCTGCAACGCTGATTAACAAACTTATGGCAGGAATCTTCCCCGTATACATCCAATACAACCGCCTATCCACGGCACACTTCCTAGCATCACAACAGTGCACACTCAGGCCATGGCATTATGTAGTACTACACACTAAATTCACTTTTACAACATTTAAGTACATGTTTTGTGATAGCGATGGCTTGTTAAATTGTTCTTACAGAACACTGCAAGCTTTCGCAAAAGGTCATGCTTTTGAAAGTGCATGCTGGGAGAAGTAGGAAGCAGTTCGTTGTGTATTATAGTGTTTCAACAAATTTCACCGAATCACACTAACACAGTTAGTGTTTATTTTTCTCTGCTTGTGATTTAGTGTTCAAACAATTGTGAGTAATAATTCAACTTAATTATTTGTTATAGTTTGTAATACTTTGTTATAGACTTGTATAATAATAATTATTAGTGACATCCGTAATATATATATATATATATATATATATATATATATATATATATATATATATATATATATATATATATATAAACATAAAATCTGCTGTTCAATATACAGTATACATAACTATTGTGAGCCAAGTTCAAGATACATTGCTAGATTTTTAATATCAGATTGCAAGTTGATATTCAGATTGATATCCAGATTCATTCATGTTTATGTTCATTGTTTATGTTCTGTAAAGCTGCTTTGAGACGAAGCCCATAGTAAAAAGAGCTATACAAATAAACTTGAATTGAATTGAATTGAATCATTCCAGATTCAAGTTTTGATTCACAAATATCTATGTTTACTATGTCTTTTTTAGTGACAAAGTCAGTGAGGATGAAATGGACACAAGTGCAGGTAAAGCAGTGTATTTAACACAAAGGTCGAGGATTCAAATCGATAGGGAAGGCGAAAATAGGAGGCACATATCGTGTGATCAACAGACAGGATAAACTAAGCTAGGCAGAAACATCGGTATCAGTCAAAACCAGGCAAGCATAAACAAAACAAAAGACACTGAGAACACATCGGAACTGAGTGTAACAGCGTATACTTCACCCTGAAAGTACCCTAAAGAGACACACGTGTTTAAGTAGACACACTATTTAAGGGGCGGACAAGACACGGGTGGACAAAAGAATCTAATCAAGGACTCATGGGGACATAGACAAGCACAGAACAATGTGCCAGTGCTAAATGTGAAGAGGAAATTTCTAGCAGATTGTTAAAATTCAAAGGGACGATTCAAAAGGTTGCATTGAGATTGAAAAGCACAGTGATAAAATACAATCAGGGTAAATATCATTTAGCATCATGGCAGTATATAATTGTGTATGGACAATTAAATCGTATCATCCTGCTTTACAATAAACATTGTATTAAACACTGTTCTAGTACAGAAGATGCAAACTGCAAGGATAATTAGCTAGCTTTGGCAGGCTAGTCAAAGCAATCCTGAACAAATTTCAAACTATAGAATAACACACACTTATTGAAGTTGGAATTTGATTTTGATCCCTAAAAAACAACAAGAAATAATAATATGAGCTGCAATAGTAATTGCAAGATTTTACAGTCAGGTTTCTCTACAAATAATCAAAGCTGAGTGTGGCTCTGATGTCTGTCCTCGAGCAGCCTGGACAAGCAATCAGACAGTTTAATGAATGCAGCAGGGACTTCACTAGAATATAAAGTATTTACAGTTTGCACTAGGTGAACGTCAGACATATTTTGTGCTAAGGCTTTCATCCAAAATGCTAGCAACGAGTGCAGCATGTCTGATTCTCCCAAAACCGATCCTGACTGAATGTGAATGAATGGCCATGTGAATGAATGCACTGCTAGTGACATGTTATACAGGTCATTAATGTGGAATAAGGCTTTGTGAGATTTAGGTAAGATCACACTAAAGCCTCCATTACCATCCTGCCTGATCCCCTGTGGAGCAACAGTGCAATTATAGAGTGTTGCATTAGTAATTCTGTCTGTATTAAATGCATTATTATGTTGTGCAGTTCATCTGCTGGCAGCACACTTGAAATCTGCGCTTCATATTCACAGGTGAATGCCAGTGTTTTGATGGGTATATGAAGGACCCTGTGCACAAGCATCTCTGCATTCGCAACGAATGGGGACCAAATCAGGGGTGAGTAAGCTGAATTTAAAAACCATGATGGTCAGTTTCAGATGAATAAACTCACAGAAAAATCCCATGTGGTGCAACAGGAAATCATTCACCCGAACCTCATCATGACCCCATCACCTTCCTGTCCTGTCAATCACAGGGACACAAGCCAATCACATAGAGGGCTTGTGTGTGGAAGAGGGAGGGCATTTACCTCCCAGCATGCTACACAGTAGTAGATAGCGTTTTCCTCCCAGTGTGTTATGCAGCATTAGCAGTAATCCAATATGGTGCAGCTGGTTGACCTCATGTGTCTCAAAGGAAGCATGATTAATTAATGCTTCTTTTAATTAAGTGTTAATGATCATCCTTCCCATATTTAGTTGTTGTACCATCGTACCATATCTCTCTCTCTCTCTCTCTGTCTCTCTCTCTCTCTCTTTCAATTTCAAATTAAATTTTAATTTCAAATTCAAATCATTTTATTTGATTCAATTCAATGTGAATTTAGATGAGCTTTATTGGCTTGACAAATTGTACATGTATTGCCAAAAACGATATGGTTTTCAACAAATAAATGGTTAGCAAAATAAAAGGCTAAAATCTAAGCATGTGCGTACGCACGTGTGAGTTCATGGGCACATTATCGATTGGCCGACTTCTTCCTCTTGTTCTGGCAGGTGTAGATGTATCAAGCTGGAAATGCAGTCTCTTTTTTCTCCCAGGAAACTACCACTACTTTTGGGTAGTTCTTTAGTTTAATGAGGTCAGGACAAATCATTTCAAACTTAGGAAATAATTGTTTTCGAATTTCTCATGGACAGGTGGTTAAGAAGTGGAGCTCTACCTCTCCATCGGGACAGCACAAGCAGAACCTGCTCTCTCTGGGCAGCCAGCTCTGTCTGTACCTGTATTTCTCTCTCTCTCTCTCTCTCTCTCTCTCTCTCTCTCTCTCTCTCTCTCTCTCTCTCTCTCTCTCTCTCTCTCTTTGTGTTTTATATACACTAATAATTTTGGATCTTTTCCAAAACATATAAAAGCATAATGATCTGCCCTGCTAAAAAAAAGCCATGGGCTGTTATGCAAATAGGTATCTAGAAAAGGGATTTCTCTAGTGTGCTTGCTTGTTATCACTTTAAATCCCCTCACTTGCTCCTCAAATCAAGTCATCTTAAAAATGCTAAAAAAAAAAAAGGGATATAACAGGAAAAGTCTACAAGATGAGTCTTACAAGCCTCCTGATGGCATCCTGTTAACTGTCACATCACAAGCGACCTCTCAGATTGTAGATTTAAAAATGCAGTAAAAATTCAGAAAAAGGACCAAAAGATGGCTAGAATTATGAAAATATTCCCAAGCTTCCAGAATCCTTTAAAGAACAGCATTTAATTCATATGAAGTTAATTAGAGTCTCTTTCTTGCCAAACACAGTTTCGCATGCACTTGTCAGTATTTTAGGCTGTTGTTCTGGAATGTTTAAGACTCAAAGGTGTGGAAAACCTTGGCGTCTGTAATTGGAAGTGAGATGGGAGTGATGATGGTTGGTGAGATGGATCTGTTAATTAGAAATCCGATTGGAACAATTGGGAAGATAGACAGCAGGGAAGCGCATAGCTCATGATGGTGAGGGGTTTGCGTGCTGAGTGGCATGCTGAGAAGGTGTGAAGTTTATTTAATTGGACCTAACACCTCAGGGAGGCAAAAAGAAATCTGTCATGGGGAGAAGCTATTTAAAAGTTTCGAAGGACCTAAATATTTCCTGTGCTGAACCTTACGTTCATAGCCTTTTCACTGATAAAGGTTTTGCCCTAATGGCATTTGTGATAGCATTTGGGCAAAAGTCATCGCATTCCTGAAAAATGTTCTATATGTCAAGTCCTAAAGGAGACAGTTTAATATTTACAAAACAGAGCTTTGACATCAAGAAGCAGCCTCTGATGGTTCTTACTGCTCTCTAGGAGAGTCATTGTCTTCTTGTCTGCTCTTCTTGGTCTCTAATTCTCCAACTGCCACCACAGTCATTCTGTCATTTCCTAAATAATTGCATCACTCCACTCACTTCCACATGCCAAGCAGGAAAAGGTGCCTCAGTAACAGTGTCTATCAGAAAGACTTGACCAAACAGGAATAGCTGACAGTTTTGACCTTCATGAGGTCATTCTTTTATTTAAAATAAAGTCCCTGAAACGTCTAAAGGTTAGGGTTGGTTTCAGATGTGATACATCATTAATTACCTGCATTAATAACTGTCTCAGCAGGAGGCCATTGCACGGTTTGTAAGACGCCCCTGTTTTTTTTAGTCTGTAGCAAATCATGACACTGAGCTGAGAGAGAGAGTGATGTGAGTAAACATGTGGGCTTGTTTGCAGGAAAACCACAATTCTCATTAAAAACCTGCTTTTTGTATCCTACATGCGTAGGTTTAATGGAAAAGTCCACCGTAGTTGCAATTTTAAAGAGTTTTGAGGTCAACTGCTGCAATGATGAGTGGGAGGATTTATGAGAAATGGGAAAAATAACCCAGCAGCCTGATTCTGTTTTGTTCCTAGTCCTTGGCCATACACCATTTTCCAGCGTGGTTTTGATTTGGTAATGGGAGAGCAGCCATCTGACCGCATCTTCAGGTAAGAACAACATAAAACATAAAACATAACATAAAAGTACTGATCAGTCCATGAGTTTCAAATAGCTCTTAGGTGGCTGATTTTTTTATATTCAGTTTTTACAAGGAATAAAACAATAAACCATTGTTGTAATCTATTATAAATATTATTGAATTGTTTATATGTATTGCATTCTGTGAAGCTTTTACTTGTGAGGCAACCTGGGACATGTGTGGCACATGGTCAAAATGTAAAATGTTTCAGGTTTTTCTGAACTGAAATATGGTTTCCTTTTCCTGTAGGTCATGTTTAAATATGAAACTTTACTCTTGATAGTGAACATGGAGATTTAAAGCTTTCAGTCCAATTACACAGAATGACGCTCCACCCCATCTACATTTCAAACCTGATCTACTTACTGTATGAAAACATCACTGTTAAATTTGTATGCACTTTTATTTCATCTCATTTCTGTGTTATATAATTATCAATAATTTGAAGGCGTATTAATCAACCACTAAAATTCTGTCAGGTTATGCCAACAGAGGTAAAAAAAATTCTAAATAAAAAATGTCTAGTTACATTTTTTACATTTATCCGTATATCTTGTAGCAATAAAATAATTTGTTTGTTTATAATGATTGAAAATATTGGAAATGTCCATTTCAATTCTGCTTCTCTAATGGAACACCAGTGGTTTTTAACACAACATGCAGATGGTCAAGGCAAATTGTAGGCAAATAAATTAAATTTGTGCTGTTATGCCATGTTATCTGGCATAAAAATGCACTTTGGTCAAAAACTGATTTTTTTTTTTTTATTAGAATTCTAATGCATTTCCTAACATTTGACAATCTAAAATGTAAATGTCAGGTTTCTAGTTTAAACAAAAACCTTCTGTCCTGTAAAATATCATGGAAAAGTGCGATTTTAGATTAGAAGACCGCCAGCCAAACCCAGACTAATAGGAGAATGGATTTCACACATTTTCCATCTCACCTGTTATTTAATCAAATCTGTGCCCATTAGGTTTTATCATAATTTCACAATCATGGCCAGAACTAAAGCATTTTTTGGTTGATTTTGTTCATTTGAACATTTGAACTGAGCTTCGATTTTTCTACATGAATACTGAATACTTGAAAACAAGTGGAAGAAAACTGCTGATATAAAATAAGACTTTCTCGTTCAGGCTTGTGGAACTATATGACTGTAATTCTGTAATTAATCCGTATGATAATCAGTATAGAGGAGGATGACTTGGAATGTGAGAGCCACGTCTTGAAATTTTAAGCAAGGATATTTCAGTAGATATGCTTATTGATTTGAGTACAGTTAAAACATTTTTTACTGTACAACTGAGGAACTTGCCAATAAAGATCTCACTTGAATGTATGCAAAAAGAGAAGAAAGATGATTACTTGTTCTATTTTTAAACAAACTTCAACATCAATATCTTCTGTACAGCTTCTATGAGGCTTATATTCATTTACTGAGTTCTTCTGTACACATTACTAAGTGGAACTGAAATGGTGCAAGAATGAACCTATTATTGAGGTTTTTTATTATTTTTTTGTTGTTGTTGTTGTTGTTTTTTCGATTTTTTTTGGATTCTCTTTTTCAGCGTATGATTTTGTTGAATAGTTAATAGTGGTGTATAAACATGTATTGTTTTGTTGTACTTTAATCAAGCTTTTTGTTGTATTTCTCAGTTATATATCAAACATTTTTTGAGACATAACATTCATTACGATTTACTTTGTTTTTTTCTTTTTTTTATGTGGCAATGAGCTTAAAAGAAACTTCTGATTTTGGATGCAAAGTTTCAGACATGCAATTTTATTCTGTGCTTGTAACTGTATATACTTATGTTTTTAATCCCAGAGAACGTGAGTGTACTGGAACAGCTAGGAATTTATAGTAAATATATGTAAAGTATATTTACAGTAACGTTTTGAGATTTATTTACAGGACAGTATTGTACAGTACTTCTTATTTTTTCTGTAATATACTGTTCATTTAAAATATATAGATACATTTAAATGATATCTAAAACATTTGTCTTATGTGGATGATTTTTTAAAAATTATTATTTCAAATTAGTAATTTAATTAAAGCATTGCTTTGTGTTGCTGGGATGACTTTGTTAGCTGTAGTTCAAAAACTTGCCCACTCAGCCAACATTTCTCATTTGTTGCAATCAGAAACAAGGGGAAAAAAAAAACTTGGTTGCATAAGTGCGCACACCGCAACTTATAAGGCTGCTGAGAGATTAATTATTTATATCACAAAAACCTCTAATTTTAACATTGGTGTTATGAACATTGCAAACGTATAGACCTCAAAAAGTTTAAAAGGTCTGTGCTTAAAATAAAGAGCTAAAATAAAAGGCATAAACATGTTCCACTTGTCAGATGCTGGTGTGGAGAATCCTTCATCTCTCACACCTAAAATGTTAGACCCACTCTTTATTGCTTTTTCTGGTGTTTTACTCTATATTTGTGGACCGTTTTAAAATGCCGAGTTGTGTACAGTACAATTTTGTAAAATAAATACTGTCAATTTACAGCAGCTTTTTCCCAACAGTAAAAATATATTAAGAGACTGTAACAAATTGGAGGTAGAATCCGTAATTCGAATAAAGGGAAGTGTCTAATGAGCACAATAAATATCCAGGCAGACAAATCCAAAACACGTAAGTCAACAAACAGGCAAAAAGGTACAAAAGACAGCAAGGCAGTCAGCAAGGCAAACAAAGCAGGCAAGGGCAAAATCCAGAAAACATAAGCCACAAAATGCAGAAACTGATGTCATACACATAAATACAAAACATTAGAGAAAATAAGGTTTGGTAAGGCAGTGAAACTGACAATAATCAGAAATACACGCGCATATCGCTTAAATGTCTTTAAAGGGGCTTCTGGATATGAACTCCTCATGATCTGGAAGTCTAGTATTCCAGCGAGGGCTTCCTCTGATGTGGTGGTGGTGGGGTGTGTGGATGATGTTCTTTCAGCACCCCTCCTCTAGGAACACCTACTGGTGTTTTATTTTTAGGGCGACCCCTAGGCCTGGGTGCTGGGCGATTTAGGGTGCGATCATACCTTAGACATATACCTTACAAAGGGTGGACAATCGGGTGAGGTTAGGAAGCTTTTTTCTCCTAGATTCTTATGATCAGTAAAATGGGTACTTAGCTCTTTCCAGTCAATACCTACACTCCCCCAATGCTTCTTTGATGGACAATAACTCCCTGTTTCCCACATTGTAGTTTGCAGCAGCAGGCATGAGCTTCTGGGAGAAGAAGGCACAAGGAGTTTCTCTGGGAACCCATGTCTCTGAGATAGCACTACCCCTATTAGACAAAATGAGGCATTAACTTCAAACATTAAAGGGTCGATCAAGGTCAAGATGTTGTAGGATCGGGGTGGTCCTGAAGTGATGCTTGAGTTTTTTAGGCCAGCTGTGATGCCTCCTTCCAGTGAAGTCTTTGTGGTTTTTCTTTGCACAGCAAATGATGTAAGCAGGGCAGCTATAGAGCTGTAGTTCCATATGAACCTTTTGTTGAAGTTTGCAAAGCCCAGGAATCTGCAACTCCTTGATACTTGAGGGGGTTGGCCATTGGTAGTGACAGCATCCACCTTACTTGTATCCATTTCTAAGCCATTTATTATTTATCCCATGTATGCACAGTGGAATTCACATTTTTCACCCTTTACGACCAGTCGGTGTTGTAGGAGTCATTGTAAGACTTTCCATGCATGATTGATATGGGACTCATATGTGGAGGAGTAAATCAGAATGGCATCAATATAGACGATCATACAGTGGTCCAGAAAGTCCTTGAGAACTTCATTAACAAATGCTTGTAATATGATGGGCACATTAGGTAGGTCATATGGCATAACAAGATATTCGTAGTGCCCCCTAGAGGTGAGAGAGGCAGTTTTCCAATCATTTTCCTTACTTAGCTGGATCAGGTTGTAAGCACTTCTCAAATCCAATTTTGTAAAGATCAGTGCTTCCCGGAGACGTTAAAGAGCTGGGGGAACTAGTGGCAGAGGATAAGGATATCTGACTGTTTTGGCGTTCAATCCACAATGCAAGGTCTTAGTCCACCATCCTTCTTCTCCACAAAGAAAAGGAGTGGATGTGACGAACAAGACGATTTCCTCCACGTGTAAAAGGCCCACCTGTAGCGTGAGAGGAATAGTTTGGTGTGTGATGAGGCTGTCCCTGATGGCTTGTCATCCACAGCTTTAATTCTTAGCAGAACAGTGCATGAGCTGGTGGGGACGATGGTGGATGATGTTAAATTTATTAGGGTTTAGACAGGGTAGGTAGTATTTCCATGGAGAATCAATGCAGCCAATTGTAAGCTATACGGGTAATCACAGGAGCTCACCTTTGTCACTTGGTTAAACTTCTCAGGACATGAAGCGCACCTGTGACCTGCTTGCCCACAGTAAAATCACAGCTGCTGGTGGAGGCTTTGTTACTGCTCATCAGTGGACAAACAGGTCCACACAATTTACATAGGCTCACTCAGCTCTGTCATGACTGGTTCCAGTGAGCTATGTGAGTGTGGAGCTCGATTGCGAATTAGGTTGTCCAAACGAATAGCCAGCATGATATACTGTGCAAGTGTGGTGCATTCGTCTTGGCAAGCGAGTTCAGCCTATAGTGAGAGATTTAATCCTTCATGAAATACGTTTTTTTAAACTGGGGTCTTTCCACTGACTTTGTGCAGCCAAAGTGAGATACATCATGGTATAGTCATGCTTAAAAACACCCTGAAGTAGCTGGGGAAAATAGGAATAAGAATTGCAGACTTGATCATCTTCATCCCACACCGCTGTGGCCCAATCCAGAGCTTTCCCAGTTAACAGTGTCATTAAGGATGCACATTTAGAATCATCATCATGATAGGTGTCAGGTTTGTGGTCAAGAAACACTTCACATTCTTAATGAACCCTTACAATGATCATCAAACTTATCTGGGAGTGCCATGTGAAATGACTCAGCTCTGGGTGTGGGTAGGTTGTGGAGAGATTGAAGGAGGTGAGCGTTAGTGTTTTATAGTGCTGTGAGTTGCTTCTGGTAGACCGTGACTTGTTCCTGATAAGCAGCAAGTTGCTCACCTTGATAGGCCACCAGGGCTTGTAGTTGAGCGTTATCCGCTGGATTCCCAGGTGGCGAAGTATTCTCTAATGAATTGGAATCCATAATGCGGATAAATGGAAGCATTTAATGAGCACAGTGAAAATCCAGGCAGACAAATCCAAAACACGTACTGTAGCAAAATCAGAGTCAGCATAGAGGCAAAAATGTATAAAAAAAACAGAGCAGACAAGGGCAAAATCTAGAAAAACGTAAGTCATAAAATGCAGAAACAGAGGTCATACATGTGCATACAAAACACTAGCGAAAATAAGGCTCGGTGTGGCAGTGAAACTTATGAGAGTTCGCGTCGGAAAGCCACGTGCGTAGTGTGTGTTATATGTCCGTAAACCCGGAAACGGCTTCTGGATGCAAACCCCTTGTGATCCAGAGGTCTAGCATGGGCTCCCTCTGACATGGTGGCATGGGGCTTGTGGATGATGTTCTGACAGAGACATGAGATAACAAACAGGGAAAATGCCAGGCTTTACTTTTCTGGAACTTTCATGTCTCTAGACATGGCTTCCTGCTTAATTAGGGAGTGCTCTACACACCAACAAATGTACTGTATAATAACATATTTGTCACTCGGAGGAAGACAGTGGGTTTAATACCAATTGAATAACCAAATTGAAATCATGCACACGCATCTAATGCTCTGTATTAAAAGGCAGGTGTTCGACAGAGTTATGTTCATTAGCCACAGAAGTTAGATAAGGGACGTATAATTGGATGTAATTAAGCCTTTTCGTTTATAGCTGTTTTATATTGTCATTTAATTCTTAAAATGACCCTTTGTGTCAATCCTATCCTTGCCCTTTCATTCTGCTAACTTGGCACTTTATTAAATGCAAATTGAACTATTTAAATACAAAAAATGCAGTCTGTGACATGGTGCCTTTAACTGTTTCACTGCCCTTTCTGATGCAGTTTATCACCAGATACATGATTAATGTACGTCTGATATTGAGAATCTGATTACAGAGGCTACAGAGGCTAGAGGTTTACACTGAATTGTTTTATTTTTTAGTCCTGCTGCCTATTTTATTCTGCACACACACACACACACACACACACACACACACACACACACACACACACACACACACACACACACACACACACACTCCACCCCCTCCTTCGTACTTAAAATTCACTCTGTATGCTGTCTGCTTAGTATGAATTTCTTACCGATCTCATGTTGACATTTTCTCAGAGAGAGAGAAAGAGAGTGAGAGAGAGAGAGAGAGAGAGAGAGAGAGAGAGAGGGAGAGAGAGAGAGAGAGAGAGAGAGAGAGAGAGATTAAAAAAGGGTTAAAACAAATACGCAAGTGTATACAAGATTTTTAGTTGTTATTTTTAACTGTATTATCAGCATACAGTATCATTTTAACACATTTTACTGTCAGCAGAGAAAAAAAAATGATCACAAATTAAATACAACCTCCGTCATTCAAAATTTCTAAACCAAAAAAAAAAACACAAACAAAAGAATGGTGCTCCAGCACCGATTTGGACTAATGTCAATGTCAGTTTAGTGTCCATTTGTGATGAAACTCATCTTAAATCAGAGCTTCCAGTCTTCTGACTACTTAACAGGACAGCTTTTAGACATTTATCTCATTGCACAATGGGTAGTTTAGGCCCTGGATATGCAAAGAAAAGAATGTTACTGTGCTGTAATGTATATGTGACAAATAAAGGCTTCTTGATATTGTAAATAGTTCAGGCTGCTGGTGATATGATGCAGTTATACATGGGATGTGCCTCAATCTTCAAGTGTACAAGTTGCCAATAATGTTTCACATTTGAAGCTTTTGGTAATTAGAACAGTCAGGGAAAAGAAAGATAAAAGTGTTAAATCTTGTATATTTTGCGGTCTCTGAAGCCTGTGCCATTTACGGTGAGGTTAAATTTAATATCAAATTAACACTGTTTGCTTTTGACTGACATAAAACTATATTTGCTTAATTCTTTTTTTTTAGATTTATTTTTGTTTGATTTGCTTTCTTATATATTACTTAGCTATTTCTTTTTGCACTTAATATTGTACATGCTTGCTTATGACAGAACATACACATGTACGTACCCACTGGCAACAAAGAGCTGCTACACCTTCCGCATTTTAGTTGCAAATCATGCACATCATCAGATAATCCATCCAGATGGGAACACTAGGGAACACTAGCGGAATTAAGTATGGACCTGGGACAGAAACCTGGGACAGTTTCTCATCACATCCAGAGAGTCACGGCTGTGGGTTCAATCAGCAGTGACTGTAGCCCTTTTAGCCCATGTAGTATTGAATCCAGTGCGAAATGTAACACTTCTTATCTGGATACAATTACAGATTTATAAAGCTCATTCCTTTCAATTATTTCTGCATAATTATAGGCAATTAATCTGTGTATAACATATGTATGTATTTCCACTGGTTTAGTGAGGATCCAGGTGATTGCTACAGTCTGCACGTAAATGTTCTGCCAGAGTACAGGCATAGACCTGCTCACAAACACATCTGCCTTTCTTCATTGGAGATTCATGTTTTTACCAATTTCACTGTCCTCACGGGATCCAGCTGGCACTGATGAATACGCTCCTGCTGTTGGACTGTTCATGCAGCAGGTTGTCTAAACAGATGGCCAGGTCGATGAGCTGGTCCAGAGTCAGGGTGTTGTCATGACAGGCTAACTTAATCTTCACTACTTCCTGCATACCCTGGCAAAATGTACTGATGAGTTCCTACTCTGTGCAACTACGAAAAGCAGCCATGGTGCAGAAGGTGAGAGCATAGACAGCCATAGATAGCCAGCGTGTGAGCACAGCGCTTTATAGTGTGTTGCATATCCCTCCGTCATTTGACTAACGGGAGATTGACCTCATGCACACTGAACAAATTTTAATAAATGGAACCAATGGAAGATCTTTGTACCACTTTCCAACGTCATTATCAACACACCACTTCCCTTCAGTACAGTTACAGAGACACTCAAGCCTCAGGTGAATTGAAGCTGTTACTTCAGCTTGTGTTGGCCAAACATTAACACAATACAATCTTTACTCACATAATTGCTTGTGATTTCTGATATAATATTCCTCACTCATGCACTCATTTTTAAACGCTGTAAATTGCTTGGCCAAACTTTGACCACTCTGTTTAAAGTCTTTGTTATGGCTTGTTTTAAAGCTATATTTGCTGTTTATTTTTAGTTTATACTGTTATGTGTGTGTGTGTGTGTGTGTGTGTGTGTGTGTGTGTGTGTGTGTGTGTGTGTGTGTGTGTGTGTGTGTGTGTGTGTGTGTGTGTGTGTAGACACACTACATTTTCTTGTTGCTAAATGTTAACACAGCATTCAATCATTTTGGGTTCCAGGCTGCACACCATGTGATGTTTTTCATTAACATATGCCATAAGTCATTTCACATTCAATTCCATGCTTCTGTAAGAAGAAATAAAGTATTGCAAAAAAATCTTACCTTTCCTAATTTGTACTAAAGTTGTCTATTTAAAGGAGCATGGAATTGAATGGGTTGTGAATTCGTGTTAAAATTATTACGGAGTCTCATTTTAAAACAGCTTCCTTTTTACCAAACTAATGCTAGGCAACTGAATGCATGTAATACCCTTAAGCTTCACATTTAAACTCTTATAAAGCATGATATGTACAGTCTACAACTTTATGTCGTGAATGATCTACAGTATTAGTAGGAATCCCGCAAAGCTAATAACATAAAATATATGGATACAAAAAATTACAGTAATGTTATATTTTAATGTCAGCTCCTAATGAAAAGTGATAGAGGTTCTGTCTTCCATGTATAGAGCAAAATTAAAACCTTAAAAAAAATTCCATTGTATAAATTCTCAGACAGTGCTTATGAATGCATTGTTTATACTATGTGGGTATTCTTCCAAAAATGTTAACAATGTGTTACATTTTTATTATCATTGGTTCTTTGTGCATCATCAAGTGTGTTGTGGATGAGTAATTTTTGGCTCTGTTCTATGACCATTAATGTTCTAAAAATAAGTATTTAAAAAATGCAGTGCAAATTATTGATATTTATTAATTAATAAATATCTTTGTTTAAATTTTTTTAAACAAAGGTTTGTTAAGACTGTTGTGTGAAAAAATCTTCTTTCATTTGTTTATTAATTTGGTATAAATGACCACTTATTTATTATTATTATTATTATTATTATTATTAGTAGTAGTAGTAGTAGTAGTAGTAGTAGTAGTAGTAGTAGTAGTATTACTGCTGTTTTGTGCAACTACATATAGATTGGATTATAATGAGGAAGTAAAGTTGACATTGACATTTACATACACACAATATATGTATACTGTATACAGTATGTAGTATATATGTAGTTTTTTAATTGTTTTGCATTTTTGTTATATTGTTGCCTGATACTACAATCGTACTGAAATTCCACATTCAAATAAGTATTCAGATCCTTCACTCAGTACTTAGATGAAGCACCTTTTCCTTTGGCAGCAATTACAGCCTTGAGTCTCTTTGGGTTTGACGTACAAGCTTTGTATACCTGGATTGGGGGATTTTCTGCCATTTTTTCCTGCAAATCTTGGTTAGATTGGATGGGGATCGTTGATGGACAGCCATTTTCAGGTCTCTCCAGAGATTTTCAAGAGGGTTCAAGTCTAGGACATTCATGGATTTGTTCTTAATCCACTCTTGTGTTGTCTTTGCTGTGTGCTTAGCGTCATGGTAATGTTATGAACCTTCGGCCCAGCCTGAGGTCCTGAGGTCTGTGGAACAGCTTTTTATTAAAATATCTCTGTATTTCACTCTGTTTAACTTTCCCTCAGCTCTGACCAGTCTCCTAGTCCCTGCTGCTGAAAAACACCCCGCAGCATGATGCTGCCATGATGCTGCCACCACCATGCTACACTGTTGGGATGGTATTGGGCAGGTGATGAGAGGTGCCTGGGTTTCCCCAGACCTAACTTTTAGAATTGAGGCCAAACATTTCAGTCTTGGTTTTATCAGAATCTTGATCCTCACAGAGGTGCTTTTTTGCAAACTCTAAGCATTCTTTCGTGTGTTTTGCACTGAGCAAAGACTTCCGTCTACCCACTCTGCCAAATCAGATCAGAGAAGGCTGGTTGTCCTGAATCCGAATCCCATCTCCACACAGGATCTCTGCAGCTCAATCAGTGTGACCATTGGGTTCTTGGTCACCTCTCTTACTAAGGCTCGTCTCCATTTGCTCACTATGACCACCAGGTGACCAGCTCTTGGAACAGCCCTGATTGTGCCAAAATTCTTCCATTTAAGAATTATGGAAGCTGCTGTGCACTTGGAACTCTTCAAGCCTTCCCATTCCCCAGTGCTTTGCCTTGTAAAAATCCTGTCTCTGAGCTCTGCAACCAGTTTCTTTGGCCTAGTGGCTTGTTTTTTCTCTGATATGCGTTGTTAGCTATGAGGCCTTCTATAAAGAGTTGTGTGCCTTTCCAAATCATGTCCAATCAAGGTGTAGAAACTTCTCAGGATGATCAAGAGAAATGGGAGGTGCTGGAGCTACATTTGAATTGTTGTTGCTAAGGGTCTGAATACTACTAATAATAATGTGATAATTCAGTCCTTTTTCATACATTTGCAACCATTTCCAGAATTCTGTTTTAACTTTAAACTAAAACTAAATGAATTTAAACAAAAGACAAAAAAAAAATTAAAAACATGAAGGGATTTCTGAATGCACTGTGTGTGTATTTGTATTCAAGCAATCAAATGTTAGACTCTATAACGTTTAAGTGTTAAACATAAACCTCTGTCTGAATGCATTCTTTCAAATTCTTTCAAATCAATATTTCTAAAGGTTCCAGCTGACTTAAGAATCAGAAACTGCTGAGAACATTGCTCTTGGTGTTTAAGTATTTGTACAGTTTATTCACATCCAGTGGGTTCACCTGACATACAGATGCTGCCTCCATATATTGTAGACATTATTTTGCAGCAGTAACAAAGTGACTTTTGTTTGTGAAACACAGTCAGGTGTGTTGCAGACAGTTTGACTCCAGTGGTAGTATTTCTGAGCATACACAATACAGTATAATCTGTAGTCTGAGAAACACTATACAGCACTGTCTGGCTGCTGTGGAGGTGCTCTGTGATATGTGATATGTTTATTTTACCTTTTCTTTATAAAGCTTATAAAGATTTATTAAGTCTGTGCTTTAAACCAGATAATTAATATACCATTATGCAACATCAGCTCTGTTACTTTTTTTACAATGTATAATATTTTTTTAAATATGTGCAAAATTGTATTACATATTAAAAAGTAAAAATAAGTGTAGAAATTATTTTAACAATTTCTTGTTGTTTTTTTACTCACTGTGAACTGTGATCACATGAGTGATGGGAGTGACTATAACCTGTAGAACAAAATAAATTTCAGGAAAATGATTATAGTGAAAGCACAAATGTTTGTTTCTGACACAATGCCTAATGCTGCATTACGCAGGCTTAACAATGTGGGATAACTATGGTAACCGGATATTAATTACCCCCGTGTGTGGGTGTTCATGTTTACGCTGATTGCTGCTATTATCTACCGATGCTGTTGTCTTTGACTTGTTTATTATCTGAAATTTCTGCATTATAAATCATATAATACAAGTCAAGTTGTATTTTAAATTCCTTGCTACCGTATATTAGCCTTATAGTAAGGCCCTATGTAAATACATAGTGTTTGTCAATCGATCGTTTGTAGATAGATCTTTTTGCCAGTTTGGCCTGGAAGACAGTGTTGAATTACAGACACATTATTAATCTATTTTTGTCACACGATCTGATATGTATTTTCTTCGTTACAGGTTCACATACACTCTGGGAGAAGGAATGTGGCTGCCGCTGAGTAAAAGTTTTGTCATTCCACCCGCTGAGCTGGCCATCAACCCGTCTGCCAAGTGTAAGACAGATATGACTGTCATGGAAGACGCCGTAGACGTTAGGTGGGAGACTTTTACAATTTATTAACTTTTAACGAAGTAGAATAGGACAGTGTGAGGCGAAAAGTTAATCTTTTTACTCTTACTTGTTAAATGTTACAGCACTCCTACTGGGTTTCTCTGATTTTTGCTTTTACACCAGTGCATTTGCAATTTTGTATAGTGTCGTGGAAGTTTGGAGGTCTTGAGAGAATTAAAGCATAAAATATCACACTGGTAGGAACGTGCAAGAGTAAAAAAGGTTTCACGTTTTTATTGTGTTCAGCTGTGCAGCATGAGAGAGGAAGGGCCCAGATCATTGATAACATCAGGATATTTTAGACAGGAAATATATGAAACAGGACATGTAAAAGCAAACCATCATCAACCATTGGCTAAGAAGCCAGCTCATCTTCTGACCAAGCTAATCTGTACCTACCAAGGTCCCACGGGAACAACTAAGGTCTCAGGGGAAAGGTCTGCTGGAAGCAGTTTTAGGAAAACAACTGCAAACTCTAGTCGCAATACTGTAACTACCAGCCATGAGAAATATAGAAGAACAGGTTCTTATGAACATCTCTAAAGTGAAAAATTCCTTTACAATATATAATTATATAGCTAAAAGTTTGAGGAAATTTCATCATATTTGCTTTTTGAACTTCCCATTTTAGGTGTAGTCTCCCTTTGCTGCTATAATAATGCACTCTTGTAGAAAGGCTTTCCCCTAGATTTGGAAAGCATGGCTGTGGGGATTTGTCCATTCAGCCGTGAGAGCATTATTGAGGTCAGGCAGCGGTGTTAGGCAATAAGGCCTGGGGCACAGTCAGTGTTCAGGGGGGTTGAGGTCAGGTCTCTGTCCAAGACTCTTGATTTCTTCCTCTCCAGCTTAGGTAAACCATATCTTCATAGAGCTCGGTTTGTGTACAGTTCGAACTTTGTGCCAGCAGCAACATTTTCCATACAGTGAATCTAATCCTGGAAAAAGATGCACAAAAGCCAAGTTCACATGCTTAGTCTGTTTTTGCATGAGCTGTAAAGAAAATCACACTGAAAAAACAAGTTCATTTGTTCCAAATTTACAGAACCAACGGATTTTTTTCTCCTTTACATAATGTCTTTTTGAAATATGATATATTATTTAATTGGCACCTTTTACTGATTTGGACTTGCAGTAGCATTGTTTTTTCTTTTTCTAATAGTAATCATATTGAATATGCAGTAATTATTTGATATATAGCAAAGAAAAAAACAACAACAACAAATGAACACTCTTGTACTAATTAATGCTGCAGTGTTTTTTTTTTTTTTTTTGTAAGGCCACATCGATCACGACCCTTATATTGAAATTTTATTGCAGTCTTCTTCTGGTTGTTTTACCTAATAGTAACTGAGGGAATGAAGGATCATTCAAGTTCATCAGAAAAACAATTAGAGAAACGAAATACACACTGCCAAGTAATGACTAAATGCTGTATTGATATTTTTCACACTGTTTTCAGACTTCAGGGGCATGTGCTAGTAGTATTCTGAACTTATGATACTCTAACCAAATGACTATAAACTGCTTGCCAGGAGATTTTCTGGTTTTCATTTAGCTTTTGTCTTATTTCATTGATTCTTAGATGAAGTTCACGTTTTTTTAATCTAGCATAAAAATCTTTATTTAAGTGCACATTTGTTCTATTTTAACAGTAAACAGATATTTATTTTGGAAAAGAAATGTGACGGAGCATTAAAATCACTCTATAGTAAAGACTATTACTAAAGACTAGTATGAAGGTCTCATTATTATTAATAAGAGCCATGAAGGTGTAAGGCTTAATGACACAAATGCCAGTAGGAGCTACTTTAAAAAAAATCCCTTTCCTATAGTATACATCTGTCATATTAACCTTATAGGGAATAAAACAGTAGTTACTGTTATAAGGAAAGCTGAAATGATCCTCTTCATGGCCTTTTACAGCTGCAGCAAACAAATATCTTTCCCTGATCTTAATTAGAGTTGCTCGCATGCTGTAGACTAGACGCATTGTTAAGCTTCAGTCTTTGATTTACTGTTATGTATCTCACACACACACACACACACACACACACACACACACACACACACACACACACACACACACACACACACATCAAAAACAACGAAAATCATACTTAGTATACTGGATATGCAATGCACACTCTCTCTCTCTCTCTCTCTCTCTCTCTCTCTCTCTCTCTCTCTCTCTCTCTCTCACACACACACACACACACACACACACACACACACAGCACACCACCCACCCACCCACCCACCCACGCAGAATGATACCAAGTTCTAGAATAAATAATTTATTTTATATAAAAAAACAAGGACTTTTAAATACATACTAACATAGCTGTGTAGTAAAAGACATAAACAGACATAACGCTCGGCAGTGGTTGCTGTGCCCTGCCTGGCCTGCTAATCACAGAACATACAGTTTTAATATTGGTTTATAGTTATTTAGAGAACACACATGCCAGTGCTAATGTGAATATAACATTATACTGTATGTGTATAAAAGAAAATGTCTGACTTTTCAATAAATAGACCATCCACGTTAGGCACCCACGCCAATCTCCTGTGCAGCTCATACACCATCATAGAGGAGCTAAACCGCTCTCAACAAACCCCATTCAGAATAACAAACAAATAACAATTACGAAAAATAATTCAGAATCTTCTGTAACACAGTCCTGCTACATACTGTATACTGCGTTAGCTCTAAATCAGTGCTGCGTTGGCTAGAATGTGCTGACGTTTCCTCAGATTTAGGGCTGCAAATGACATTCTTCTGGATTTCAGTACATTGCTCATGCAGAGCGACTGGCATCCCAAAGGTAAAATTGACAGACCAGGCACTCCTCAGACACTGTAGTGATATGCCCTAAGACAGTGAGGTGCAGTTGAGTGAAAATTGCCTCACTGCCGGGTGGTTTGAGTTCACTATGATGTCTTGCGGTAATTCACACAATCCTCCCATGTTGTTCTGAAGCTTAGTTACACACAGCAGGCTCTGGATAAATAGTTTATAAAGAGTTGGTCTCTGATATGCTCAGCAGTGTCTCAGAGTATTCTGCTGCTCTACTATGAATGGAAAGCCTGACGATTTGGCTATTGGACACCTGCATTCATTTGTTTTTGCAGATAAATGATTTAGGATTATAATTATTTGAATCATTTGAAAAGTGAAGTACTTGCTTAATGTATTAAAGGCAGCCAGTGTGATGCAAATGAAGATTTTATGAACATACTGTATATCCAGAACAAGGCAAGCAGACGGACAGGATTTGGCTAAAAGGGATTTAGAAAAAAGAGATTTTAATACAAGTTCTTAGTACAATGGTTTAATTTAAGGTCTGAGTATAGAAGCTTGATGACAGGTCTTGAATTAATTGATGATGCAGATCTATAAGCATTATCAAGAAAAAAAATACAGCAAAAATGAGACTACATGAACTGCATTAACTAATTAAACTACTCAGTAAGTTAGAATAAAGGCTCTCAGCTGATTCATCCCCAGGTCAGGATCTTGCAGTATTCCTACACAACGATCTCGCATCCTTGGG